>NC_083638.1:2192618-2210118 GCF_963576545.1 Limanda limanda | reverse complement strand
AGCTTCAGTCGTTTGTTCTGTAAATACGACGTAAGATTTTCAGTTTGTGAGCTGATCCCGGGTCTGAGTGAGTGTGTGTCTGTGTGTGAGTGTGTGTGTGTGTGAGTGTGTGCTTGTGTGTGTGAACTGATCAGGATCAGCTGGACTCTGTACATGTGTGTAAATAAACCACAGCTGAGCATCTGCTGTCACTTTTCTTACTTGAATAAACCGATGACACGTTGTTGTCGTCTCACGTTCGTCATGTGTGTGTGTTCAGTGACCCACTCACGGGGGGGGGGGGCTTACATCTATACTGGTTGTGATTTAATTTCATCATGAAAAGTCTCCGCTGTCGGAAGAAGAAGAAAAAGAGTTGAGTTTGGTCAAAAATGTAATCTCTAGTGATAAAAAGATTTTAAATATTCTTTTATTTGGCTTATTTACAGCTTCAGAGCCTGTTTGATGTCACATGATCAATAATCAGATTCATAAACGGAGCAAACAGCTGAAGGTTCTGTGGGATGTGGCCCCGCCCATCCCGGAGCAGCAGACACACCCACTTCCTGTGAAAGCTGACTGATGTCAATAGGATCTGACCTGAGACTGATGCAACAGCTCCACCTGCTGGTGAAAGTTACACTGTGCACTTAGTGCAGGACCGAGGGGAGGAGTCAATAAATCAAACAGATCAGCTGTTAATTCACTGAAGGTCACTCTCCTGCTCCTGATTGGTTCAGACAGGAGGCAGATTGTCAGCGTGTTTGAAAGATGCTTGAATAGTGAAGTTTATTATTATTGGATTGTGGCTGTGGAGAAGAACCAGGATGATTGAGAGGCTGTGGATCTGCAGCGCCACCTAGTGGCTCACAGCGGAAACAGGTGTGAGCTGGAAGGTCAGAGATTAATTGACAGATTGTGAAGTTGATAGAAAAAGTATTTTATTTCATTTTTTGTACAATCAGTTGCAGTGACATCACAAACAGGAAGTGGAGGTCAAAGGTCACCACCGGGATGATGATCCCAAACGTCCATAGTCATTTCTTTTCACAATAAAAGCTCCCGGTAAACTTTTCACTCCAAGAAAAACACGTAAATCTTCAGATTTTTACACAAAAAATCAGGATCAATAAAAAGAAACATTTTGAACGGATCAATACAATCCATGTTTCAGATTTTCTGTTGATTCTCTATTTTTAGATTTGATGAAACAAACAAAAATGATTTGAAGTAAAAGTTTTTCTGTGTAAAAATCTCAGACTTTATCAGACTCAGATTTTAATGTGAAAATAAAAGGACCAATTTCAATCATATAAAAATCCACACTTTTTATCATAAGACATTTTTGCATAGAGTAGTTAGTTATCAAGTCAAAATAAAATAAACAACAATTGATACAAATTAAACTGAAAAACAAGTTTTATAATGAAGAAGCTGAAATGAACCAGATTCTTATTGATCAACTGATCATCAAACAAAACACTGAAGAACAAGTTAAAAAAATAAAATATATTTTGTTTTGTTTCTTATAAAAACATGAAAGACATAAACGATGGTTATTGAAGTCGGGATGTGAAAATTAGACTAATGTATTAGAAATACAAAATACTGGTGAATTCTTCATGAAAGACATAAATATTAAGTGTTTTTCAAAATAATATTGATCAGAATTAATCGGGTTCATAGATTTTTTTATAATATTGATCAGCTTGATTGAAATGTGACCTTGAATGAAAATAAGTTTGGTAGAAACTTCATTAAAAAATAGAAAGAGCAGCAGGACGCGAGTTAATAAAGACAATAAGATGATTGATAATATAATTGATGAGTAAAATAAGTGATTAATAATAGAACTGGTTGATAGTTTATCACTGATGAATAATAAGACTTATAATAATACTGCTGCAGTGAGTCTGTAAACACATCACACAGTTCAACACATTCATGATTTAAATTCCTTCAGTCGCCTGACGACAGTAAAATAGAACAGGTTGATTTATTGATTAATTAATAAAGTTATCATCGTCATGACGACGCAGTTTAAACTTTTCGGTTGACATTTGATTCCTTCATCTACTTCTGTCCTTGTTTTTTTTTTATATTAATTCTTCACTGTTTTATCTTCAGTCTGTTTATTATATATGAATAAAATGATCTAGCTATGAATATGTATATTAGCATAACTTTTATTTGATAAATTTAGTTTTGTCATTGAAATAATTCAGTTAAGACATATTAAAGACATAAAATTGTTTATGACCAGGATCATGTTTAACTAAAGTAAAATAGATGAAAAATTTAATCCGAGATGAAATATGATCGCTAATAAATAAATGGAAATGAAATTTGTTTCAAATTTGAAATTATAATTAAATATGTTTGACTCAATTAAAAAATTAACTGAATCAGAACTTTTTACCTTTAGTTCATTTTTATTTTAGATTCTATATTTTCCAAAATTCATTTTAAATGATCTGCTTCGGTATTTCTTAATTTAAATTTTCCGGAAACATAAACACCGATGGATCTTCAACCCAAAGACTTTAAAAATAAATGATCATACTTTTTAATAATTTTATTAAAATTATAAATATAATTCTAAGTTTATACAAGTGTGAAGTAAAATATGAATATAATCTGTAAAGTGATTTTCAGATCCTTTAAGGCTTCGATCTTTGAAAAATAAATTCAGTGCTGAAACTTTTAAACTCTGAAAGAAAATAATATTAAAACATGAAAGCTTCAAACAAAGCTCTGCATCTTCATCCTCCTCCTCATCGTCACTTACGTTCTCTCTCTTTACAAACTCTTCTTCACCTGAGAGAGCGACGAGGGGGAGGAGCCTGTTCCTCATGTTTCCACAGTTCTGATGGAGGAGGAGGAGGAGGAGGAGGAGGAGGAGGAGGAGGAGGAGGAGGAGGAGGAGGGGGAGGGGGAGGAGGAGGAGGAGGAGGAGGAGGAGGAGGGGGAGGAGGAGGAGGAGGAGGAGGAGGAGGAAGAGGAGGAGGACGAAGGCTCCATCTACAGCAGTGAACACCTGAAGAAACTCTTTTTAGAGCGAGACTCTGTGATCTTCACTGGACCAGCGCCACCTGGTGGGTTATTGTCGTTCTACAGGAAGAAGAAGGAGAGAGAGCAGTTTGTTTAGACTCATTATTCTTCATCACTTCATTTATCACAAAAATACCATAAATCATAAAACTGTCATAAAATGTGACGTCATGAAAGTTTCATAGTTGAGTAAGTTTTGAAATCAGTCACAGCAGTTTGTCATGTAAACAGGTCAAAGGTCAGATTATTGTTGTCAGGTCCAGAATTAAATCCTCAGGTGAACTGATGAAGATGAAGATGAAGACATTGTTGTTTAATGGACTCACCATCTTCCTGTTCAGTCTCATCATGATGTCTCGGGCGAGTGTGAAAAAGCTCTGAAGACAAAAAACATCAGTTTGATGCAGTTGTGTGAACAGATGTGAATCTACTGTGTGCGTGTGTCTGTGTGTGTGTAGACATGTGTGTGTAGACATGTGTGTGTGTGTAAATTAAACGTGTGACTGATAAATGATGACGATCAGAACTCACCTCCTCCACGTTGATGCTGGACTTTGCGCTGGTTTCTAGGAACTTGATTCCATAATCTATCGCCAACTGAACCAGAGAGAAAGTCACATTTGATATTTTCTTATTAAAACATTTAACTTGTTGATTATGAATCAACCAGTTTCTGTTAATCTCAGTTAGAATCTGCTGAGTCACCTTCTCTCCTCGCTCTCTGGACACTTGTCTCTTGTCGTTCATGTCACACTTGTTTCCCAGAACCATTCGCTCCACGTCCGAGGACGCGTGCTGGATATAATACATGAAATATTATACATATATGAAATCATATCATGTTTTCTATTAGACTCAAAAAAACGGACTCTCCCCATTGGCTCACTGATCTGACCCCGCCCCCCCCTCACCTCCTCAATGTTCCGGATCCAGTTCCTGATGTTGTCGAAGGATTTCTCGTTGGTGATGTCATACACCAGCATGATGCCCTGAAACACAGCGGACAGGAAGTGACATCAGAACAGGAAGTGACATCAGAACAAGGAGTGTTTGTATCGTGTTTATAGAAACTGAACCAATTAGCTTCAGTTTGTCTGAAGATAAAAAATCATCAGATTGTTCGGCTGTGACTTAAACTGTGGTTAAAGTCATCAGACTCATCAAGTTCATCCGATTCAGACTCATCAAACTCATCAGATTCAGACTCATCAGACTCATCAGACTCATCAGACTCATCAAACTCATCAAACTCATCAAACTCATCCGAATTAGACTCATCAAACTAACAGATTCCGCAGGCTCACACTCATCAAACTCATTAGACTCATCAGAATCACACTCATCAGATTCATCAGATTCACACTCATCAGATTCATCAGATTCACACTCATCAGACCCATCAGATTCATACTCATCAGATTCAGCAGATTCATCACACTCATCAGATTCATCAGATTCACACTCATCAGACTCATCAGATTCATCAGACTCATCAGATTCATCAGATTCTCACTCATCAGATTCATCAGATTCACACTCATCAGATTCAGCAGATTCAGCAGATTCATCAGACTCATCAGATTCATCAGATTCACACTCATCAGACTCATCAGATTCACACTCATCAGATTCAGCAGATTCACACTCATCAGATTCATCAGATTCATCAGATTCATCAGATTCACACTCATCAGACTCATCAGATTCATCAGACTCATCAGATTCATCAGATTCTCACTCATCAGATTCATCAGATTCACACTCATCAGATTCATCAGATTCATCAGATTCATCAGATTCACACTCATCAGACTCATCAGATTCACACTCATCAGATTCAGCAGATTCACACTCATCAGATTCACACTCATCAGACTCATCAGACTCATCAGATTCATCAGATTCTCACTCATCAGATTCATCAGACTCATCAGATTCATCAGATTCACACTCATCAGATTCACACTCATCAGATTCATCAGATTCATCAGACTCATCATCTCTGAGACATCAGGTTCTGGTGATGAAGTAAAACCTTCAAACATAACGTCTCAGTTATATATATATATAGATCTATACAAGCAGAATGTGTATATCTTAGGTGCTGATGAAGGGGCGTGTCTTACCATGGCTCCTCTGTAATAGGCTGTCGTGATGGTCCTGAACCGCTCCTGACCCGCCGTGTCCCTGAGGAAACAGGAAGTGACTGTGGTCAGATCGTCCAATCAGCATCAACATCAGAGAGTGTGTGTGCTCTTGTGTTTCTATAGCTGTCAAAACCATCGCTGTGTGTGTGTGTGTGTGTGTGTGTGTCATTGTGTGTGTGTGTGTGTGTGTGTATGTGTGTTCCACACTCACCATATCTGAAGTTTGATTTTCTTTCCTTCAAAATCTATCGTCCTGATTTTAAAATCAATTCCTGAAAGAGACAGAAGCGAGTGTCAGAGGTCACATGATGATCAACCAGCTGAGTGGGCGTGTCTCTGCAGGAGAAACAGGAAGTCAAAATATTTTTAACAAATGACTTCCTGCTGCGGAGAGAAAAGCTCAGTTTCCTCCCTAACCCCTCCCTCTCACACCTCCCTAACTCCTCCCTCACACTCTCCCTCACTCCTCCCTCCATCTACTGTTTATTATTATTATTTTTAATTATCGAGCCTTTAAATTGATTGAAGAAAAGCTGATTTTATTTATTCTTTATTATAACTCATGATCATTTTTACTTTCAATTAATGAATCAGTTACTGTCTCTGTTAATCCTCAATGTTCTGTGTAGAGGAACAGAGGATGTATCAGATTACTTTAGATGTATCAGATTACTGCAGATGTATCAGTAACAGTTCAGGATCTACACGGCAGCGGCAGCGGCGGTGGCGAGTTGAAGTCGGTCGTGGTCGATGAGTCACTGAGACGTCATCGCTCTGACAGGTCGGCGCTGAGGAGAGACTTCCTGTCAGGAAACGTGATGAAGCAGCTCTGGTTTCCTGTCTGAGGCGGCGGCTGACAGCAGCTCAAGGTCACGGTGCCCACGTCTCTACCCAGAGGAGGAAGTGACCTCACAGCTCCACAGGAAGTCACCACTTCACTGCTGCGTTCACTTCACGAGTTTTATTACAAACAGTTCTCACTCTGCTGTCGTGTTAAACAGGTGAAGAAGTGAACATGGGCTTCAGGTAAATTAACACTTTGGATGCTAGCGTGTGTTTTGATCTTTAGCTTTAGCGAATGTCGGAGTTTGGACTTGTGAAAATTCATCTCCCCAGACTATCCTTAGAAGCAGTTTTCTGACATCACACAACAATGGCGGCGCTCATGGAGGCGTGGTCACTGCAGCTGAGGCTCGTTGACCTTCTGTCGGACTATCAGAGTTAAATCAAATGTTTAATGGCGTCTGTTTCCCTCGTCTTTGTGTTTCTGTACGAACGAAGCTGCTCAGGTCACGAGACAAATAAACAGTTTAGGCTAAATGCTAATATGCTAACATCAACTGCATCAGTGAAACTGGAACCCACACACACACACACACACACACACACACACACACAGGCAGTGTCCTCACTACTATGATAATGACTTCAAACTGGTCCTTGCAAAGACAGGAGTACCAGCACACACACACACTCAGAGGTCAGCTGACCCCCCCCCCCCCCCCCCCGGGGACAGAGCGTCCTCTGTCCACTGCAGCAGAGGAAGTGGCTGAACTGGGAGACATGTGACATGATGACGCTGTGATGTCACTGTGATGTCACTGTGATGTCACTGTAGTGAAGCAGGCGGACGAATAACTGCAAGTCTGACTCCGCCCACTCCGACACAGGTGAGACATGTGACCCTGCAGCTGTGGAGCCAGGATCCAGACGGACCAACATGGCCGACCACTAAACTGAACCTGAACCAGGTCTGAGTCTTAACCAGGTCCGAACCTGAACCAGATCTGAGTCTGAACCGGATCTGAACCTGAACCAGGTCTGAACCTGATCTAAAACTGAACCAGGTCTGAACCTGAAGCAGATCTGAAACAGGTCCGAGCCTGAACCTGAACCAGGTCCGAACCTGAACCAGGTCCGAACCTGAACCAGGTCTGAGCCTTCACTCCTCACAGGGACGGTCCCCACTCAGATAGGAAGTCAGACCCTCACACACACAGGGCGGCACAGGGACAGTGTTGAGAGACGAAGACGATCTCACTTCCTGTTTCCACCAGAGAGACAGAGGAGCTACACACAGGAAGCACTGTGTGTGTGTCTGTGTGTGTGTCTGTGTGTGTGTGTGTGTGTGTGCGTATGCTTGTGCGTGTGTGTGTGTCTGTGTGTGTGTGTGTGCGTATGCTTGTGCGTGTGTGTGTGTGTATCTATATGTCGATCAGTCTGAGGACCTTTCAACACATTAAGGACATTTAGTCCCGACAAGGACATGAAGACCCTCAGTGACTGTACATAGAGACCATCGTGGTGATTGCGTCATCTGGGGTCAGAGTACAGTAGTGATGTGGAGTGAATCAGGATCCCGCCCATACACGGCCTCAACCAATCAGGAGTCAGTCTCAGCTGTCAATCATGACGTCTCAGGATGATTGACACTTGAAACGAGCTGAGTCGACAGAAACCATCCACGACAAACATTAGTTTACGTCTACTTTGATTTGTTCAGTTTGGTCCCATCTGATAACATGGAGGGGGCGTGGCCTGCTGCTGGACCCCAGGGGGCGGTCCAGATGTTTTGGCTTCACCTGCAGGAGCTGACTCCATCTTTACAGAGTGAGTGACAGGTCATCGGTCAGCTGATCAGGGTCAGGACAGATGTTGGTGTCATAGAGACACACTCACACACTCTCACACACACAGACACACTCACTCACCGATCGTGGAGATGAACGTGGTGTTGAACGCGTCCTCGCTGAACCGGAAGAGGAGACATGTCTTCCCCACGCCGCTGTCCCCGATCAGCAGCAGCTTGAACAGATAGTCGTATGTCTTCGCCATCCTCTGTCCCGGGGCTTCCGGTACCGGAGCCTGCTCTCGGTGTCCGGGTCTCTGCTCGACCCCCTCTGGTTCCGGACTGGTCTCTGGTCTCTGGTTCCGGGCTGGTCTCTGGTTCTGGTCTCTGGTTCCGGACTTGCCTCCACTGACACGGACCCAGGAGCAGGAAACGGTTCCGCCTCAAGCTGACTGGAATACACCCACTACACATCCGGAGCACGACTTTCAAAATAAAGCTCTGTTCTCTGTATCTGTTATATTAACTAATTTAATCTTCATCATCACTTACTATTAACATAATATTTAGTGTATGTGACGATCAACCGCTATAACTTATAATTCTATCATTTAAATCATATGTTTGATTAATCTATAATTCCCTCTGTTATTTAATTATATATATATTAATGTTTAACATTAACTTTATCATAAAATACAGTATTATGCTATACCAAAGTTTATTATGCTGTGGATGTTATTTTTGTTACTTCCTGTATTCAGCCACTGACAGAAAATCCATTGTGACGGAATCACGGGCTTTTATTTCTTATGTGAGTCTACCGTTTCCGGTCTGTCATCTCGCAGCTTGGCACGTGCAGGGGGCGTGGTGGAGTGAGCGTGTGTGTGTGTGTGTCTGTGTGTAGTTGTGTTATAAACTCGAATCTAATGGGAAAACTTGACAACTTTTAAATGTTGACAAATCACATGAAACTCAGATGAATCCAAACTCAGAGAATCACAGAAGCTGCTGTGGAGCTGAGTAAAGGTTAAAGGTCAAAGGTCACATCAGATACTGATCTGCAGCTGAGTCCCTACGCACAGACTGTTCTGTTCAGGACTCTGATCACGTGACAATAGCAGTAGACCTTTGACCTGTCGCTGCTCGGACCCTGATTATAATGTACATTCAGACTCCGCCCCCCCACACCCCCCCACACCCCCCCAACAACATGACAGACACCACCCTCATCAGCTGCAGTGTTTGAAAAGCCCTTTTTATTTGAGAGTGAACGCGTTAAAGCAGCGACGCTTCAGTTGATATGAAACATCTTTCATATATAAAGTTCATATTTCTGCGTGAACCTGAACTGAGCAGCTCCACGGTAACAGGAAGTAGAAACAATAAATAAGTCAAACTGCAGCAGAGTTAAAAAAATAGTAAATATGCGGAGTGTCAGGACGACAGAGGCAGATTAAAGATATCAATATTATAATCGTGATTGTTACTGAAATTCCTCATTTCAGAGTTGGTCAAGTCAAACTTGTGCGTGTTTCGGAGAATGTTTCATCATGTGACCCACACAGCTTCCTGCAGAAGCCCCGCCCCCTCCACATTATCATCACAGGTACAAACAGGTAAACAGGTGAAACCGCCAATCGCCCGCGGCAGAGACACAACCAGCCAGCGGGGGGGAGCAGGGGGGGGACAAGGGGCGGGGCCTGTGATGGAGCTGGTTCTGGTGGGCGGAGCCTCTTACTCCAGATCCTTAACGCGTCGGCAGATCTCTTCTGTGAACTCGGAACACTTTGAGTTTCCTCCGAGGTCTCCGGTGAGAACCTGAGGAACAGAGAGCCTTCATCAGTCAGGTCGTCATCATCATCATCATCATCATCATCATCATCATCATCATCATCGTCATCATCATCATCATCATCATCATCATGAGTGTTTCCATGGTAACAACACCGTGGTAGACTGACTACACGTCAATCACATGATCACTGGTTAACGACCGCTCCTCTGCCGCTCACCTTCTTGTCCCTGATGGTGTCGAAGCACGCCGTCTGGATCTTGTTTCCGTAGGCGTGCAGCCCCATGTGACGCAGCATCATGACGGCGCTGAGCAGCAGGGCGGTGGGGTTCGCCATGTCCAGCCCGGCGATGTCGGGGGCGGTGCCGTGGACCTGAGGGACACACACAAACACGCTCAGACACACATCTGTTGTTTCCTGCTCTTTAACATCAGATCAGTTCTGTGGGTTCGATCTGTGACATCATCAATCGTCTTGAGTTTGTTCCTTTGAACTTTATCAAAGAGAAACGCACCGATTCAAATATGGCGACTCCGTTGGCGCCGATGTTCCCGCTGGGCGTGACCCCGAGTCCTCCGATCAGCCCGGCACACAGGTCACTGAAACACAGACACACCTCCTCCAGGTTAGCGTCCTGCACTCACGTCCTCCCACACGTCTCCGTCTCACGCAGCCAGAGGACACTCACCTCAGGATGTCTCCGTACAGGTTCGGCATCACCAGGACGTCGAACTGGGTCGGGTCCTGAACCATCTGAGAGACGGGGGACAGACCAGGACGTCAGGACAGAGACTCAGAGACAATGGACACTGATCCATTCAAATGTCTTCACAGAGGATCTATGTTTCCTCCGCTGGTCAACAACAACTTTCTGTTCCTCTTCTGTTTTCTAGTCACTCTCACTTTGAGCTGATCTTTATAAAAACCTGCTGAATTCATATTTCTGTTCCTGGATTAACAGGAAGTTCTAAAAAACTGTGTTGTGTGATAATCTGCGGTAAGAACTTCTCTTGTGTGTGTGTGTGTGTGTTTGTGTGTTTGTCTGCTCGAAGTCTGTCGCTCACTGATAATCAAATGTGCTCAGTTATTAATAGAATGTGTTGGATCATGAATCCCGGCTGCACGCCTCTCGTGTTGTCTTCAGCAGATAAACTACGTGCACACGTGTTAAAATACATTTCTCATAAAATCTGAATCAACAACAACTAAAGTAAACATCAGTTCAGGTGCGTCACTGAAACAATGAACGTAGAGGGAAACGTGAATCGATTCGATGTTCTGTCTCTGCATTGGATTCAGAGACAGAACATAAGTGATAATTGATAATTGAAGCATGAGAACTTACATTGAGACAAACTGTGTCCAGGTACATCTCAGTGAACTTGATGTCTTTGAAGGTTTCTGCAACCTCACGACACTTCCTGAGAAACAGACCATCGGACATCCGCCTGAGGGAGAGAGAGAGACAGAGGGACAGAGAGACAGAGACAGAGAGAGAGACAGACAGAGAGAGAGAGAGAGACAGAGAGAGACAGACAGAGAGACAGACAGAGAGAGAGAGACAGAGAGAGAGAGAGAGAGAGAGACAGAGAGCGAGAGAGCGAGCGAGAGAGAGAGAGACAGACTGTTACTGACACAGACACGATGAGACTCTCAGAACTGAACCTGTCTCCGTGAGGACAGTGAACGCAGCACGGTCACATGATGTTGTCTCTGTTCTTTTTAACGTCTGAGTCTGATCACCGAGACATGTTGGATTTAAAAGGTCTGAGACGATCAGCTGCTGTTTGTCTCTGAAGACGTTTTTCAGACGTGACCTGTGGGTAAAATCCGTAGAATGGATACGGAGTTCACACACAGAGATCACGTGATTTGGATCTGCAGAGTCCAGTTCTGGTCTGAAGCAGCTTCATGGACACAAACTGTCCCGAGTCTTAATTCTCAGCAGTTAGTCTCCTGTCCTGTTCTATTATTACTGGGGAAAATATATTAGCATGCTGATTGAGGATTGTTCATCTAGCCTATTTTCATACATTTATCCATAAAATATTTTTACAGACGATTCCAATTGTTTGTCTAACTATTTATATCTCTGGCATTGCATTAGTGTTTTTTTACAAACTTTGTTCTCATCTTATTCTACAGAACAATGCCACGTGCACTCTCTCATGTGTGGAGACATTTCACCCCATCCAATGTAGAAGGAAAGGCTGTGTACATTTGCAAATACTGTGCAAAGACCTATGTTAAGAATGACACAACGATGCAGAAGCATATAGTCAAGTGCCCAAAGTTTCCTCAGGGCTCAAATCAGCCTATGACACAACAAAATGTTTTTATATTTATGTCTGTATATGACAAGGTAAATACAGTTATTATAAATTACCCACAACATTTCCAGTTTATTCCCGTTAATTCCCGTATATTCCCGTTAATTCCCGTATATTCCCATGGAAAGTTTCCAAGTTTGAATATTCCCGGAATTTTGCAACCCTAATCCTTTGACCCCTAGAATATAGTTAAAACACTATATGTCATTTCCATCATCATCTCACTCTGCTTCAGGCGTGTGATTGGCTCGGAGGGACTCACATGATGTTGGCCTTGTGGACGGCCGTCACGCTGCTCCTCTGGTTGTTCCGGGCGTACTCGAAGGCGTACTCAGCGATGCGTCTGCTGGCGTCCTCAGTGATCAGCTTGATGCTCTGGACCACGCCGTCCACGATCTGCAACAGGAAGGAGACAGACGAGGTCAGATCAACACGAGACAGACGTCTCAGAGCGAGGAGGACATGATGTCACGGTGTGTGGACACTTCACTGAACCGCTGGTCTTCAGATCTCTAACAGCTGATTGGACAGAAACTAATGTCCTCGTATTATTGTCCATTAAAGGATTCAAGCAGATGGAACCTTTGGATTCACAGCTGGATAATAAGTTTGTGCTTTAAATGGTTAAATTCATTCGACTGTAGATTTAAATAAAGTTATACAGATGAACACTGTGGATTTTAATAGGACATTATATATATACGTTTTCCTCTGACATCACGCTTAGAGGCGGGGCCACTCAAACACAGGATGATGTCATGCAGCCTAAAATCTGACCAATCGTTTTGATTTCACTGCTTCCTGACTGATCTGTGATGTCACGTGACTTCATACCGCCCCCCTCCCCCCCCACACACACCCCCCCGAACATTTGAATGGAGGTTGTTGATGTGACAGAAGTGATGAGTGACGAGAGGAAGGAAAAATTACAGAAACCAAACAGAAGGAAAATGAGTTCATCACGGATCAACGTGAGGAACGAGTGGACTGTCAGCTCGCTTACGCTAACAGTTTCTACCTGTTTCCAGCCTTTGTGCTAAGCTAGGCTAACAGTTTCTACCTGTTTCCAGCCTTTGTGCTAAGCTAGGCTAACCGTTTGCCCCTGCTTCCAGTCTTTATGCTAAGCTAGGCTAAGCGTTTCCCTCTGCTTCCAGTCTTTATGCTAAGCTCCACTAACAGTCTGGTCACTGAAGTGGATTAAATCCAGATGTGAGCTGACAGTCAGAACTGATGCACATCAGGAGTGGGCGGGGTCAACAGGTGAGGTTCAGGAAGCGTTTATAACTGAGCTGCTTCCTCCTTCTTACCCTGAGAACGAACCTGAGCAGAACGCCGTCTGCAGCGGCGAGGCGACCTACAGGGAAACAGGTGAGGGGGGCGGGGACAGCGTCATCACTACAGCGTCACAGACTCACACCTGATCACAGACTCACACCTGATCACAGACTCACACCTGATGACAGACTCACACCTCATCACAGACTCACACCTGATCACAGACTCACACCTGATCACAGACTCACACCTGATCACAGACTCACACCTGATCTGGATCCAGGATCTGATTTATTTCCTCTTGAACAGTTTGAACTGTAGATAATAACACGATGTTTACTTTGGGTGACCTGACCCTTTGACCTCTGTTTCCCTCTGACCTCTTGTCACATGACGGGCGGGCCACTCACCACGTGTTCGATGCCGCTGTACTCGCCCTCGGTGTTCTCTCTGATGGTCACCAGGTTCACGTCGGTGTACGGGGTCTTGTAGCCCTCGATGGAGACGCAGGGGCGCACGTTGGCGTAGAGGTCAAAGGTCTTCCTGAGCAGCAGGTTCATGGAGGGGTGACCTGCAGCGATGGGGGTCTTCAGGGGTCCTGCGGGACAAGAGGGTTCAACTGATGAGGATTCAACTCAAACACAAACTAACCCTAACTGAAGGTCGACCACGTGGCGTCCACTGACCCTTCAGTCCGATCTTGCTCTTGTCCATCGACTCCTTAGCGTCAGCAGGAATCATCCACCGCCCCCCCGGTCCCTTAATGGCCGTCACGTTGCGTTCCTCCCAGCTGATCGGAGCCTGAACACAAACACACAACAGCTGATCGGAGCCTGAACACAAACACACAACAGCTGATCGGAGCCTGAACACAAACACACAACAGCTGATTGTCGCACGCCGGGACAGAAGAAGAGAAGCGTCTCTCGTCCATCGCACTTAGACTCCCTCACCTTAGCCGCCTCGAAGATCTTCATCACAGACGCGGAGATCTCTGGTCCAATCCCGTCGCCCGGAATCAGAGTGACCGTCTGCATCTGAGGAGGGCGAGAGAGAGGGAGAGGGAGAGGGAGAGAGAGAGAGAGAGAGAGAGAGAGAGAGAGAGAGATCTTTAATCAGCTGCTCATCCTGACGTCCAAATCAACAGTTTGAACTACAACCATAGATTGTAAATAAACATGGACGTTAAGCTGAGGACTCAATTAACGACTTTGAAAAACACACAGACACACACATACACACACATACACAGACACACACACACACAGTCACACACACACACAGTGAGGAGTTCAGTGTAGTCGGGTTTCACAGGGACTTCACTCAGCATGTGTGTGTGTGTCTCTGTGTGTGTGTGTGTGTGTGTGTGTGTGTGTGTGTGTGTGTGTGTGTGTGTGTGTGTGTGTGTGTGTGTGTGTGTGTGTGTAGGGTTGACCCTGAAATACTCACCCCTCTGGAAAAGGAAGCTGAGGACAGAGCCGGTCTCCTCACCGCACCCCCCACCACCTGGGACAGCTAGAGGACACAACAGAAGGTCACTTCAACACACAGGCCCAATAATCTCACACACTCATTCTCTCAGACTCTCACTCATTCTCTCTATCTCTCCCTCTCACACTCATTGACACACACTCTCTCTCTCTATCTCTTAAATGATTAAATGAAAGTGTCCTGTCTCCTGACCATGTGACTGAAGAAGCTTTAGCCTCTAACTCAGCTCACGTCACTTTTAACCTTGTTGGAAACACTCACTGGTTTTAACTCGATCATTATATTGTTCTAAACTTTATTTACTCGTGGAAACTTCTCAGGTTCTGAATCATATTGAATAATGAAAAGAAAGTTAGAGTGTGAGACACGTTCTGTTAACATATCTTCGTGGTTCTGTGGTTCTGGATCACTATGGACCCACGTTGTTTCCATCAATAAGCAGTTTACTATATAAATTAAATCTGTGACGGACTTCCTACTCAGGCCGAACCCAGCACCTGGACCCGAACCCAGCACTGGAGCTCGGACCTGGTTTCCACGAGCTGTGGATCGGGTCTAAAACCCAGAAGAGACTTGAACTCATGGTTCTCTAAACCCGGTCTGGAGCAGGTGCCTCAGTCCGACAGGCACCGGGGAACCTCCCTGTGTCACCGGGGAAAGGGTCCCGGTTCCCCGGTGACAGCTGGAGGTTCCGTGACCCCCGAGCACCGACATGCGGACAAAGTGGAGTTCGTCCCGGGGAAAAGGAGACGAGTCCCGGGGAGGTTCGACCGGCTCCGACTGAAGGACACACGGCTAGGCTGCTAGCTGCTACATGCTACATGCTACATGCTAACAGCTATGAAACCAGAAGTGTGAGATAAGAACACGTGTTCCCAGTGGAAACCAGTCTGCAGACCCCACTCTCACACCAGTTCACACCAGTTCACACCAGTCCCACTGTGGTTCTCCACCTCAACTCGCTCATTTCACCAGTTTCTCACCATTGACCTCCACGCACCGCCGGCCATTCTGCTCACTGGGACAAAGATCCTGCGACTGACACAGAGCTCCCACTCCGACAGTCTCCTCCCAGCACCAGCAGGAAGCGATCCGAGGAAACCAGAGGATCTCTGCCCGGGGAAATCATTTATAGGAGAAACTGAGAAATAAACACAAAACATGTATTGCTTATTTTGTTATCAACAATTACTGTTTTGTTTTGTTTGTGAAAATGTGAATTTGTGAAGTAACCAGTAAATAAAGCTTAAAGATAAATGTAGTGGAGGAAAATGTTCAATCTAAAATATGAGAATATACATAAATACTTGTGTATATATGTGTATATCTGTATTCAGCAGGATGGGATCATATATAAAGAAAATAGAGGTGAGGAGGAACTGGTTATTTTCCATTGCTGGTTAAATGGATTAAAAACAAATCATTATTGACAGAGCTCAGATTTTTGTTTGTGTAATTTTGAGGTTCTTACACTGTCAACTTTATTGAATATTATTCAACCTAAATATTACATTCTTATGTGAAATTTAACACTAAACTGATTTTAAAATCACTGATTTTGATTCGCAGAACGCTGGTGTGATTCACCTGTGATACAATAGACGATCTTTGGTGCACAGCGGAAGTAGATGACGTCATTACCTTCTATCTTTTTATCGTAATATTTTTGTAGGATTGTGTTATTATTTTAAATGTTTTGAAGCTGTGAAGTTGTATATATTATATGTATATAGCACATATTATATCCTGTATAATATTATTGTGTTATTAAGTCTGTTTGATTCTCATGTGAACGTTTAAGGTTTTAACTTTTGAATGAGAAGACAAATTAATAAATGAAACGATATGAAATTTTAAAAAATGAATCATTTTAATTTCAGCCAATTGAAGATTTAACTGTACGAAGATGAAATCAATAAATTTAAATCAAAGAAATTAAATGACGGGTACATCCTCTGTGCTGCCTTCAGGAGCACTCAGGAATCTTTCGTTACGCCATAAAACATGATTTTTGACCCTCTCTATTGATAAATTCTGTTTTATATATAATTTCATTGTATGAATGATGAAGTTAATGTGACCCACACTGGTAACTTCAGTGGGAATTCCACTTTCTCCCGTTTGAAGCAGATATTTGAATAGAAAGCTGTGTTTTCCGATGAGCACCTGAACGCATCAGGCTGCTCCCTGCATCTCCTCCTCTGCAGCTCAGAGTCCGAGACGACCAGGACCATACCCGGACCAGGACCAGGACCAGGACCCTACCCAGACCAGGATCAGGATCAGGATCATACCCTGATCAAGATCAGGATAACAACCGGGCGAGGACCAGATTCACATCTGGACTAGCACCTGGATAAAATCCGGACCAGGACCAGGGTAACACCTGGAACAATAGGATTAAACCCTGACCAGGAGGATTAAACCCAGACCAGGAGGATTAGATCCCGACCAGGGGAATTAGATCCAGACCAGGAGGATCAGATCCAGACCAGGAGGATCAGATCCAGACCAGGGGGATTAAACCCAGACCAGGAGGATTAGATCCAGACCAGGAGGATCAGATCCAGACCAGGAGGATTAGATCCAGACCAGGAGGATCAGATCCAGACCAGGAGGATCAGATCCCGAACAGGGGCGGATGAGGACCAGCTGATGGTCTGAGCCCAGCGGGGGACCAGTGAGATGCAGCGGGGGGGTGCAGCGGTGTGATGGGACAGTCAGTCCAGCACGATGGGAAACAAACAGACAACCTTCACCGACGAGCAGCTGGAGGCTTATCAGGTGACTGCATGAGATTAGACCAGTTTACAGATAATACACACTGTGTACTGTTCACACACAATACACAGAGTACACCGA
>NC_083638.1:2170118-2187618 GCF_963576545.1 Limanda limanda | reverse complement strand
AAAGGTCATGAGAAGTGGTTGTCTCTGGAATCCTCCACCCACTGTTTCCTACGTCACTATATAATGACTTTTATATAAAGAACTATATAATGAGCTCATTGAGAAAAGAGAGAAACGCTGTTTGACTACTCAGGTCATTTTCTCTGATCCGGCAATGACGTCATTGTCGCAGGATTATGATAAACAACAACAACAACAACAATGTCAGCCAGTGGAAAATATAAATATGGTATAAAGTCACTCGTTAGTGACAATCGATTGAAGTTTACAGGTCCCGTTGCATTGTGGGAAACTATGATGTATAAAAACATTGGTTTTGGACACAGCCGGTGTCTGTGGACAGAGAGCGGGGGGGGGGGGGGGGGGCGCACGGCTGCAGCTGAGCTGATGCAACGAGGTCAACAAGACGCTGGACTGTCAACACGTGAGGAGCTGAAGAGTTCGTGATGAACTCAGTGAACCTCGGACTTCCTCAAACTCAGAAATACTCACAATCATTCAGATTTCAATTTCCTCCACATCTTGGCCTGTAGCTGTTAGCCTAGCTTAGCACAAAGAATGGAAGCGGGGGGAAACAGTTAGCCTGCTGGACGAGACGTTAGTGATGTCATCAAGCAGCAGATTGGGAACCTCGAGAAGACGTCAACAGACCAGATCCACCACAGACCAGATCCACCACAATCCAGATCCACCACAGACCAGAACTACCACAGACCAGATCCACCACAGACCAGATCCACCACAGACCAGATCCACCACAATCCAGATCCACCACAGACCAGATCCACGGCAGACCAGATCCACCACAGACCAGATCCACCACAATCCTGATCCACCACAGACCAGAACTACCACAGACCAGATCCACCACAGACCAGATCCACCACAGACCAGATCCACCACAATCCAGATCCACCACAGACCAGATCCACAGCAGACCAGATCCACCACAGACCAGATCTACCACAGACCAGATCCACCACAGACCAGATCCACCTCAGACCAGGTCCACGCCAGACCAGATCCACCACAGACCAGATCTACCACAGACCAGATCCACCACAGACCAGATCCACTACAGACCAGATCCACCACAATCCAGATCCATCACAATCCAGATCCACCACAATCCAGATCCACCACAGACCAGATCGACCAGAATCCAGATCCATCACAATCCAGATCCACCACAATCCAGATCCACCACAATCCAGATCCACCACAATCCAGATCCACCACAGACCAGATCCACATCAATCCAGATCCATCAAAGACCAGATCCACCACAATCCAGATCCACCACAGGCCAGATCCCCCACAGACCAGATCCACTACAGACCAGATCCACCACAATCCAGATCCATCACAATCCAGATCCACCACAATCCAGATCCACCACAATCCAGATCCACCACAGACCAGATCCACCACAGACCAGATCCACCACAGACCAGATCCACCACAATCCAGATCCACCACAGGCCAGATACACCACAGACCAGGTCCACTTCAGACCAGCTGTGTTCTTGTGATCACGTGAGTTGTGACCGGAGCTGAACCCTGAAGCTCTGGAACAATCACACAACCCGAAGCTCAGCGTGTGATTGGTTGTCTCCAGATGTTTCACTGGGGAAGACATGGAGCCATGCTCAGGGTCAAAGGTCGCGTGGTCTCTTCTTCTGTGGTGGATGATGACGAGCGACCCTCAGGCCCCTGGCAGCAGTTCAGTCAGCGAGTAAACAAGATGGAACCGCAGAAGAAGAAAAACACACAATGACACAACATACAATACAAAAAACATAACATACAACATAACTTACAATACAAAACATACAATACAAAACACACAACACGCAATATAACTTACAATACAATACATACAACACACAACATAACTTACAATACAAAACATACATTCAAACACACAATATCACACAACAAAACACAATTGAACACACCAAAAAGTAATTGTCATAAACAGTTAAGATAGATAGATAAGAGAGAGAGAGAGAGAGAGAGAGAGAGAGAGAGAGAGAGAGAGCGAGAGAGAGAGGAGGTGAAGTGAGAGAGAGAGAGAGAGAGAGAGAGGAGGTGAAGTGAGAGAGGAGGTGAAGTGAGAGAGTGCGAGAGAGAGAGAGAGGAGGTGAAGTGAGAGAGAGAGAGAGAGAGAGAGGAGGTGAAGTGAGAGAGAAGAGGTGAAGTGTGAGAGAGAGAGAGAGAGAGAGGAGGTGAAGTGAGAGAGAGCGAGAGAGTGAGAGAGGGAGAGAGAGAGAGAGAGAGAGTGAGAGAGAGGAGGTGAAGTGAGAGAGAGAGAGAGAGAGCGAGAGAGGAGGTGAAGTGAGAGAGAGCGTGAGAGAGGGAGAGAGAGAGAGAAGAGGTGAAATGAGAGAGAGAGAGAGAGAGAGAGAGAGAGAGAGAGAGAGAGAGAGAGAGAGAGAGAGAGAGAGAGAGGAGGAGGAGTGAGAGAGAGAGAGAGAGAGAGGAGGTGAAGTGAGAGAGGAGGTGAAGTGAGAGAGAGAGAGAGAGAGAGAGAGGAGGTGAAGTGAGAGAGAGAGGAGGTGAAGTGAGAGAGAGGAGGTGAAGTGAGAGAGAGAGAGAGAGAGAGAGAAGGTGGAACGAAAGAGGGAGAGAGAGAGGAGGTGAAGTGAGAGAGAGAGTGAGAGAGAGAGAGAGGAGGTGAAGTGAGAGAGAGAGTGAGAGAGAGAGAGAGAGAGGAGGAGTCTCTGATGTTGCACAAACAGAAATCAGTTTTCCAGACCAAGTCATTTAAGGATACAGTGTGTGTGTGTGTGTGTGTGTGTGTGTGTTTGTGTGTGTGTGTGTGTGTGTGTGTGTGTGTGTGTGTGTGTATGTGTGTGTGTGTGTCCCTTCCATTGAACACACATCATCATAATAATTCAGACAGAACAGCCTGGGGGGTCCCTGGGGGTCCGGGACCTCCGCCAGCAACAACAACCACAGAGACGCCAAAAAGTGAAAAAAGTTGAGTTTATTTCTATCAAAGAAAAAACATCTTACATATTTTTTTTGTTTGTTTTTTACGTTTTCATACAAAATTCACAGTTTGAGTGAAAAGACGTCATAAATATTTCGGTCGAAAACAAAAAGTGAGACGATGTTTAATTCACAGACGTGAGAAACACGACACGCTCACCGAACAGGAGACAAATGTTCCAGAAACAAACAAACAAATAACACACCTGAAATGTGAAAACAACTTTTTGAAAACAACGACAGTTGAAGTTTGGATTTTGTTGATGAACAAACAAATCAGACTTTTAATCACAGACATGAAACTTCCTGAATCCGAAGAAGAAACTGGATTTCACAAACAAAAGACTTAAGAATTATCGTGATTATTATTATTATTTGTGATGGTGCAAAAATTTGTCATGTTTTTTTTTTTTACATGTGACACTTCAGATAAAACAATATAAAACTTGAGGTTAGAAATATTTACAAACAATGTTTTCAAACTGCTCATCGATAACATCGTGATCAGATTTAATGACCAGTAGAAACGTGTCTTTTATTTTAAACCACAGTACATGAAAATATTTAAACAGTACGATAGGAAAATATTTCAGACCTGATTGGATGAAGCAGATCATGTGATCACTGGTTGATTGTTTTTTTATTCACAGACGAGTAAAAAATAAAAGATTAGCGTGAGTATAATTTGGTTGTGTAAGTATAAAACATGTGAAAGCTACCGGGTACTTTTGTTTTGAAAGGATTGACTCTGCACTTCCTGTGATGCAGGAAGTGCGCTGGTGGACGAGTCACTACAGCAGCTGGTTTCACTGAGAGCACTTGTTTCCGTCTCTCGCCAGCCGGGAGGAGTTTCATCATCCGTCAAACTAACGATGATCCACTGTTTGATCTGAATCATCGATAAACAATCATAAATAATCATAATAATGAAGCCATGAGGTCGACTTTAATCTGTACGTAATCCTGAGTTACTATCGAGGTTGTAGAGTCGAGGTTTGGTCCTGCACGGCTAACGCTAAACGCACATCCACGCTCCTCATGGGCCCTCAAGACGACGCACACGTTTGTGTTGTTGTGTTGTTGTGTTGTTGTGTTGTTGTGTTGTTGTGTTGTTGTGTTGTTGTGTTGTTGTGTTGTTGTGAAGTAGTGAAAGTATCGTTAAAGTTAAAGTAAGGTCCCGTAGGCCGATTAGCTGCTAAAGGGACTCACTGTCGCCTCTTGAGGCACAAAGTGGTATTACGGGAGGAGATTGCTGGTTAGCATGCTAACTCTAATAGAGATAACAGGATTTGAACTTGTTAAAGACCACCTGGGCGGAGTGTGTTGGGGTTTACTGGTGCACGACTGTGACCTGAAGTGACGATAACATGATCAACGTGAAGCTGAAAGTGAAAACAAACAAATACATAAATAATAGAAGTGTGAGATATTGTTTTCTTCCTTCAGCTTCTCGGACAGAGTCGTGAGTCGGTTTGTTTCTGTGTGAAAACGAGCTGCTGTAGCGTCAGGTCCTGGCTGCCCCCCCCCCGAGACGTAGGCACATGACTCTCTGATCGACTTACACTGACCCTGCCCACTCGCCAGTGTCAGTACCGTCCACACGGGGGCGCCACAGGGCCAGACACTACATAAACTAAAATAAACAATGTTGGTGCATCACTAGGATCCATCAACAGTTGGACCAGCACACAGATGAACATGTCCCAGCTGTGTGAACTGGTCCTCTGGTCGTTTCCACCACAGCTACTTGAGCTTCTCCTCCTCGTTGTTGTTGTTGTTGTTGTTGTTGTGGAGGCTGAGGCTCAGGTCGAAGCTCGCCTGCTTCCTCAGCGTGCGCGGCATCAGCGTCTTCTTCACAAACAGTTTCTGGAGGAAGCGGGTGCTGATGCTGGAGGGGCAGTAGCTGTGGATGAAGTACATGAGCCCCACGCCGGGTCCCGCGAAGTACCGCACCCGGGGCTGCGGCGCCAGCAGCGCCTGGACGATGGCGTCGACCACCGGGGTCAGGTCGGGGTTGGCGTGGCTGGCGTAGCTCTGGAACAAGTCCTTGGTCTCGGTCACGTAGTCCTCGCCGTAGTCCTGGAGCAGCGCCGGACTCAGACCCTGCAGCAGCCGGCCGTGCTGCTTCTCCCAGTAGGCCTGGTTGGTGGACTGGCCTGCGGAGACAACACAGGGTCAAGGTTTACTCGTCATACGAGGTCAACACAGGGTCAAGAGTCAAATGAAAGGAGAACTGGAGAATAGTGTCACCTACTGGTTACCTCCATGAACTGATTCCTAATATTCACTGAACAGCAGCCGATGAAACGAGCAGAAATTCATTCCGCTTTATTTTGGTGATTTTCTCAAGCTTTTATAAAAAGTACGACATGTTGATGAGCATAAGATGTTGGTGAGGGGGATTGTGGGTAATGTAGTTTTCCGGTCATGTGGAGAACAGGCTGAACCAAAGAATGAGGTTCAGGTTTTTATGTCTGATCTTCAGATATAAGTCGTTTTCAGGCTGCAGCAGAACAGATGATCCCAGAGAAACGTTGTAACTGTGGAGCAGAGAGACTTTCAATCATATTTATAATAAAACCTTTGTGTCCTTTGTGTTTTTACAGCTGATCTATATGAGCACACATCGTTCAGCTTGGTGTCAACACATCGACTCTGTGGCTCGTCGTAACAGAGTTGATAATTATCTTGCTCCTCACTCATCTAACATCTGAGATCCATCCTGTTTCCTGAGATAATAAATAAACAGCCCCAGATTCTCCCAGGGTCTTTCAGAGCATTGTCATAGATAAACATATGTTATTACTGGAGTTTTTCCAAAGCTTCGACTGGGATCATCAGTAGAAGGATGATAATAAGCAGCCCTGTCAACACCTGCAACAGATTTTAATTGGTTTGGTTTGGATAAGCTGTAAGAAACTATTTCTTATTTTGCTTAACAAAGGTTTCACTGATCGACAACCACGTCAGAGCTGTGAGAGCATGTGCTGACAGGAAGCAGCTCTGGATGTGATGAAATGTTTCAAACTCTTCTTCTGCTGTGGTTTCTCCGACCAACAAAAATCACACTTTCATCTCAAAGAGTCTTTGTGTAAAGTTGATGAAAGTTTTATCTAATGCTTCAAAGCTAATGTTTGAATGAGCAGCTGTATTTGTGCTGATCTACAGGAAACATCTGTACTTGCAGATAATTCAAAGTTAAGTAAAAAGAATTTAGATGTTTGAACTTTATTAGGTGCGCTGGTTGTTGTGTTGATATCTGTTCTTTACCTCGAGGTAATAAAGCCGTCAAACAGCGACTCTGGAAACGCTCTGATGAACAGACGTGTCCTGAACACAACTGCAGCACAGAGAGAATTCTTTTTTCCAACCCGCAGCAGCGATGAAACCAGAGCAGAGGGAAACTCTTCTCCTGGCTCTGCTCACGTTCGTCCATCTGCTGCTGATTCAAAACCACACGTCAGCAATTAGTTCTTGTGTATGAAAACAGATGCTCCATCCCACATGGGGAGAACATGTTCCTCAGCAGGAGGCCGTCATCATGTTCAACATGAGATCAGACCAGAACACACCAGGAGGAGAGATGAGGAGGAGGAGCCTGATCGGGTTCAACACATCTGATCGGTTTCTACGTTTCACCACAAAACTCAACCTGTTAACAAAGAGTCGACTCGGTTTCAGCTGAATCCGTCCAACTAACATGTGGAGCAGCAGCTCTGTGCACTGAACACCTGCACCAATGGGATTGGTTGTTACTGGTTGTTACTGGTGACACAACTGGGAACCAGTCACGGCTAATGTCAGTGGTTTGCTCCTTGGAGTCAGAATCCAGGTTTCACCTCAACTCCTGCAGATGAGTCTCACCTGTCATGAGGGGCAAATGGTTCGTCTGTGTGTGTCTGTGTGTCTGTGAGTGTGTGTGTGTGTGTGTGTGTGTGTGTTACCTGTCTTGTATGAGGACGGCAGGATGGTGGACACCTGCACCCCCCAGGGCTCCAGCTCGTGGCGCAGGGTGGCGATGAGGAGGTTGAGAGCTGCTTTGGACGCTCCGTACGCTGCAAGGCACGGAAACGGCTGATCGCCTGAAACACATGATCACGACATCACACACAGGCCGGACAAGGTGATGACATCAGGATGACATCAGGATGAGATCAGGATGAGATCAGGATGAGATCAGGATGAGATCAGGATGACATCAGGATCAGATCAGGATGACATCAGGATGACATCACGGTGACATCAGGATGACATCACGGTGACATCAGGATGACATCACGGTGACATCAGGATGACATCACGGTGACATCAGGATGACATCACGGTGACATCAGGATGACATCAGGATGACATCAGGATGACATCACGGTGACATCAGGATGACATCACGGTGACATCAGGATGACATCACGGTGACATCAGGATGAGATCAGTATGACATCAGGATGAGATCAGGATGACATCAGGATGACATCAGGATGACATCAGGATGAGATCAGGATGAGATCAGTATGACATCAGGATGAGATCAGTATGACATCAGGATGAGATCAGGATGACATCAGGATGAGATCAGTATGACATCAGGATGAGATCAGGATGACATCAGGATGACATCAGGATGACATCAGGATGACATCAGGATGACATCAGGATGACATCAGGATGACACCATGACTCTTCAACACGTTTGTTTGTTTTCAGGTCGAACTCCTGCTTCTCTTGTGTCTGAGCTCTTTTCCTTTCGACCTCATGTGAGGACAAAACCAAAGCTCAGCGAACAATCCAACATGAAACTGCTGCTGAGCACATGTTTCTGTCGGGGGGGCGGGGGGGGGGGGGTGAAGCTTGTGATGGATTTGGTTGCGCTCGGATGTTTTGGCGGGACGACAGCAAAGTTGGATAAACATGCAGTGGAGACACTCTGCTTGTTTGCTTTGGCACTTTAGACACAGCAGTCAATTCATCTGTGGTTCCTCTGCTCTGGAACATTCAATCAGGATTTATTACAGCATCTGTGTGTGTGTGTGTGTGTGTGTGTGTGTGTGTGTGTGTGTGTGTGTGTGTGTGTGCGTGTGTGTGTGACCCTCACCGGCGGGGCTGGAGATGGTGATGATGCGACCTTTGGCCTGTCGCAGCAGCGGCAGGAAGCTCCTGGTGACACTCAGCGTGCCGAAGAAGTTGACCTCCATGCAGCCGCGGAAGTTTGACATCAGCGACAGCTCGGCGTCTCCGAAGTTCACACACACTCCAGCGTTGTTCACCAGCGCCCACAGACCTGCACAACACACACACACAGACACACACAAAGATCATACATCTGTCGCGGAATTCGTCTGAAAATCAAGTGACATCACTGAAGATTCACATGTTGTCGAATGTCAGATCAGAAGATTTTTTATGGAGCTGAATTAAACAAACAAACATGTTTTACTAATTAACTTGCAAACCCAGATTTATCACAAAACACATCTTTGACAAACTAATGCACTACATATTTCTAATAAATAATACTTCCGAACCAGAGAGTCGTAGTATAGTGCAAAAACATTAATCCCACAAGTACGAGAAAAATATTTTTATCAAAAATATATCCCGTTTCTCCAAGAAAAACTAAAAAAATTCACGTTTTGTCGTGATTGTTCCACTGTTGTGATACACTGACGATTTTTCTCACAAATGTCCTGAGTAATTCTCCCTCCAGGCCACAACAGCAGGTGGCGCTGTGAGCCTCTTTACAGGCACCAGGAGGTCAAGGGTCAAGAGATTGAGCCCGATGAAAAGACACGCAACACTCAGACACAATCAGACACAATCAGACACAATCAGACACAATCAGACACAATCAGACACAATCAGACACAATCAGACACGATTAAACACGATTAAACACGCTCCGACACGGTGGACGAGCGGGTGGCGTCTCTGGCAGTGGAAGCTAAAAGCACTAAAGGCTCTGAGGCAGGATTCAAACCTCTGAATGCACTCGTGTCGGGTTCGTGTTGAAACGAAGCATCGGATTCATCTCAACAACTCAGTACTTCACCCATGTACATAGTTACACATATAGACGTATGGAGCATGAACACAGTCACTTAAGGACAACACAAACACACCAACACAAACACACACACACACACACACACACACACACACACACACACACACAGTGAGGTCATCTGTCAGCGCCTCACCTACTATCTCTTTATCTTTTACGAGCCTCTGTGGGAGTTTAGTTTTTTATGATGTTAATTTCCTGCCAAGAATTACACAACTACAACATGTTTTACAAACGACCCACATTAAACCAACAAAGACACACATAACACACCACCATGGGATCTAGAGCCTTCAGCCACGCCGCTCTGGAACCCCCCCATCAACAAACACACAAATCATCAACAGCAAACACACACCATGTGTTTTACAACATTCAGCTCAGACTTCCAGGTTCTCCTCCACAGCAGCAGGTGGCGCTAGTTGCAGCAGAGCAGCGCCGGTTTGAATCCAGGTGATTTGAGGATACACGATAAGAGCTAATTCCTTTTACTAGAGTCCGTATATGTGTGTGTGTGTGTGTGTGTGTGTGTGTGTGTATTTTATCATCACATTATTTAAACACACACACACACACACACACACTGTATCCTCAAATGACTTGGTCTGGAAAACTGATTTCTGTTTGTGTAACATGAGACTCCTCCTCTCTCTCTCTCTCTTTCTTTTTCTCGCTCTCTCTCTCTCCCTCTCTCCCTCTCTTACTTTTTCTCTCTCTCTCCATCTCTCTCTCTCCCTCCATCTCTCTCTCTCTTAATCACTTCAAGCTGTTTACACTATATTTCTTCATCAGCTCTGCTGCTGCACTTCAGTGAATTCTTAGAAAACTGCAGGACACAGTCCAACACACACATTCCTGCACAGCTCAGAGAGCAAACACACACATGCAGACACACAAACACACACATGAACACACACATGCAGACACACAAACACACACATGAACATGACTTTGCCTGAAAGCTCCAACATCTCATCACATGATCAGGCCAGAGAAAAGTCCAGGTGCAACATGGGAAGAGGTAAACCACAATGTTAGCCTAGCTTAGCACAAAGACTGGAAGCAGGGGGAAACAGTTAGCCTAGCTTAGCACAAAGTCTGGAAGCAGGTGGAAATTGTTAGCCTAGCTTAGCACAAAGGGTGGAGGAAGAAGCAAACTGTTAGCCAATCTTAAAACAGAGTGGAAGCAGGTGGAAATTGTTAGCCTAGCTTAGCACAAAGGGTGGAGGAAGAAGCAAACTGTTAGCCCATCTTAAAACAGAGTGGAAGCAGGGGGATACTGTTAGCCTAGCTTAGAACGAGCGGATACATTTAGCACACGTGTGTTTTGAGTGTTTACCTCGGAGGCCCAGCTTGGCCCGGGTGTCCAGCAGGGCCTGGTCCACCTGCCCCGGCTGGGTGATGTCCACCTGCAGGAGGGTGAGCTGGGGCGAGCAGGTCCTCTGCAGCTCTCTGGCGCCCTCTCCTGACAGATCCATCACCGTGGCAAACACTTCGAAGCCCATCGAATCGAGACGCTTCACAGTCGCCTTCCCGAACCCAGAGTCGCATCCTGAGGAGACACAGAGACACAGAGACAGGATCAAGACCTTGACTTCCTCTGGCCTGCACCTGCTCAGGAGATGTGGACTAGGACTCTGGATGGAACTCTACAGATTACACCGATCACCAGATCAATATTATTAATAACTTTGGTCATCATTTCTCTGTGAAAATCTGCTCGAGTCCTCGTCCACATGGAGACATGCAGGCTTCAGGTGTGAAGGGAACGTCTCAGCTGACTTTCATGATGAGTCTGATGTTTGATGGCGGTTCTGCTGTGGATGTCTGAACATGTTTCACACACAGATCACCTCTGACACAGCTTCTGTCTTTGGACCAGTTCTCTGAGGAACTGTCTTTTCTACCTGAGCAGATTGTAGCAGACCTGCTGGGTCCTGAATCCGGATCAGGTCTGAAACAGGTCTAAGGGTAGCAGGTCTCGGGTTGATGACACAACAATTTAAACTGTTGGTCCGCTCTGAGATGGATTGTCTGATAGAACCGTGATCAGCAGCTCAACGTGCAGAGGAACCGTTCACATGTTTTCCCAGAAGGTCTCAGATAACCTGAGAACCTGCCGCCGTGGGGGATCTTCATGTACCCACAGCTCCCCCCAGCTTCCCAGAAGTCCCGGCACCTACAACCCGATCCCCCGCGGGACTAGCTGCTCCGTTTGTTCTTTTGTGCAGCGGGTGCCTGAAAGCGCTTTGCTGGCGAGGGCGAGGGGGCGTGGCTCGCTGCCGCACGCCGTGTCCTTGGAGGGTTTCCAGAGTCATGTCCCGAGAAGAAAGATAGAGAGAACGCTGGCTCCAGGAATAAATACCACAGCTCCGCTCTGCTACTAAAGAATCTCACTGAGGGCTGAGGGTGTGTGATCATGCAGCTGATTACTCTGTGTGTGTGTCTGTGTGTGTGTGTGTGTGTGTGTGTTGTGTGTTATAAACCACATACAATCATAGTGAAACATCAGCTTTTTATATTGGTGGGAGGTTGTTAAGATCACATGACATCCTCTCTTGTCTCCGGTATATAAAGACGACCACTGACTCTTTATAAAAACCATCAATGACTCTATTGAAACAGCCTATGACTCTTAATAAAGACCCGCCTCCACTTTCTAAAACTGAACCCAAAATATTTCCGATACGAAGGCCGCCATCTTGTGTTTATGATGTCATGTGCATTCAGAGTCTTTCCCGCCCATGTTTGTGCTCAGCCAATCAGGCGAGTCAGTCTCATCTGTCAATCAGGACGTCTCAATCCGTTTTTATATTAAATAACTTATTTAATCCAAACTGAAAAGAACCAATGACTCATCCCGCAGCCAGCCACCAGGGGGAGGTCAAGAGGATTTGGCCTCACTTTTTGGAACTGTGATGTCGTCCATCCTCATTTAATGTGTGGCACGTTACATCATCCTACTTCTGTCATTATTACAAAAGTCAATGATTCTTCCTCTTCCTCTTCCTCTTCCTCTTCCTCTTCCTCTTCCTCTTCCTCTTCCTCTTCCTCTTCCTCTTCCTCTTCCTCTTCCTCTTCCTCTTCCTCTTCTTCTGCAGGTCTTCAGGGTGTTTGGGGGGACTGGGGGGACCACACACTGTCCAACATTCCTCATCCTGTTGACCTCTCACAGCACGCCTCTCTTTCTGCACTGAGGTCAACAGGAGTAAAGTATTTGACGGACAGGTGCTAACACCCCCCCCCCCCCCCCCGTTGGTCGGACGACTCGTGCTCACGGGACGTTCTACAGATTAAATAGATCGTTAAAGCTGAGGAATCGTCTCTTTGAGTTTTGACAGTTTGAGGTCGGGCGGTCGATGCAGGAGCAGATCCAGCTCCGAGGAGGAGTGTTGTTATGAAAGGGGCCCGGGCCCCCCCGGGGCCCCTCAGATGATGACGGAGACGTTTAAACCTGTTAACAATAAAAGTCCCAGATTGCTTCAATTATCATTCCCATGTGTGTAAAGTTGACTTAGTGTAGAGAGACACACCTGTGGATAGGATCAGAGACAGGATTCTTCTCTAAGTGTTACACACACAAACTGAAACCTCAGAAGAAGACAAACGATGAGTCTCAGACAGGAACCGTCCCTAGCCAGGAGGACGACCTGCTCAGCAGCGTCCATCAGTCACGTCTGGAGAAGACACTCTGAGTAACAAATGTTAAGTTTAAATAATTTATATAAAATAACTGAGAAGAGAAGTCCACTCGATCCAGACTGTGAATCATTATGTTGAAGAAACTTTTTAACAAACATCTTCTACAGAACTGATCAGACGATAGTTCACTTCCGTTCTCTTTGATCAGCAGCTGAGGTGAAGAGGTTAAAAAGACGAAGGTTTGTGCAGGAGGACGAACATGTGGGACGTCGTTAGATTAAGACCCTCAGAGAGGAGGGAGGACAGGAGCCTGTCAGCTGCTGGGGTCCAGAGGTCAGGACAGGGTCTCACCTGGAACTCATCACAGGACCAGGTTTCATCTTTATCACTGCTGTCAGACCTCAACTCACAAAACCCACAGGAATGTAACCAGGACAGAGAGATGTGAGGGTCTCAAGGGTTCCACTGGAGGAGCTCCACTGGTTCCACTGGAGGAGCTCCACTAGTTCCACTGGAGGAGTTCTACTGGTTCCATTGGGTCCTTGAGAAGCTTCTAGAAAGGTTAAATCCGGATCTTGAGATCATTGTAGAGATTCTAAGGCTCCTGTAAGAATGTGTCTTGTTCCAGCGATGAGATCCTGATGACAACTTTCAGTTGTCAGGTCTTTGAGCTCTACAGGTTCCTTACAGCTGTTCCATCTGTGTTTGAGGGGTCTCCTCTTTAGGTTCTTGATGCAGTTCTAGCAGAGATCAGTTCTTCATGGAGAACCTGTCATTGTTCCTGGAGGGTCTTTGTTGAGGTGCCTTGGATGCTCACTGGTTCTATGGGTCTAAGTGATGCTCCTTGAAGAGAAGACGTTCATGGGTTCTCTGTGGAGGTTCTCGTCTCCTCAATGAGGTTCTAGTTCACAGTGTCTGAAGAAGACAGCTCATTGTTGATCTGTAAACTCACTTACTGGACTATGTTTGGTCCCAGTCTGTAGACCAGGACATGGAGACCAGTCGGATCTGGTGCCTTGATGAGAGGAACAAGTTTGGTGGATCCTTCATTGTTTGGATCCTTGAGCAACATTTTCCAGATCTCTGCTGCTGCTTGTTCTGTTGAATAAATTAGAAGTGATTTTCTCTGAGAACAACTCGAATACTTGGAAACTCAGAAAGAAACGAGCTGTCGTCCAACTGTGAGCAGAGGTCATGTGACGACCTCGGAGCAGCGAGGAGTCAGAGGCTGGAGATGATCCGACGACATGTTGGAAAACCATCAGAGAGCGAACTCATCAGCACTGATTGGCTCTGTGTACACATGAAACTGAATCTGATGAGCGAGAGGAGAGAGAGAGAGAGAGAGAGAGAGAGAGAGAGAGAGAGAGAGAGAGAGAGAGAGGGAGGGAGAGAGAGAGAGAGAGAGGGAGATAGAGATGAAGGAAAAGAAGAAAAGTTAAAATAAAATGTGAAGCAGATATGAAGATAAGAATCCAGTCTCACAGAACGAGAAGGAAAAAGAGACGGAGAGAAGAGATAGCAAGAAAAAAGAGGAGGAGTGAAAAGAGGAGTCAGATCCAAACAGACGTGGCTCGACCTGTTTCTTCTTCTCTTGTTTCTTTTGGAGCAGTTTTCCTGCAGCTGTGTAATTGAACCCTGTGGACCCGACATCAGTGTCTCCTGAGGTTTCGCCCTGGAAACTGTCCGTCATCTTCCACTGATGGATGTCCTGGAAACCATGTGACCACGTGTGACCACATGAAGGGAAGCCGCCGCCCCCTGCGGCCTGTAATCATGGGAACCTCCTGATGGACCCAGATTCAGCCACGTCTGCTGGACGGACAGAGACGTGTCTCATGTCCCCGTCCGGATATGATGTAAACACATCTTCAGGTCAACCTCTGAATCTGTCCAATAATTCATAATACATATTTTTCGAAGCTCCACATGACACCTCACTGGTTGACAGCCAATCACACATCAGCTGTCCGTCCTCATGTCCTCTGTCCTCCGCTCTCTCTCACCTGCTGACTCTGTCTCCTCCTCCACCTATCAGCAGCCAGCAGCCAGCAGCCGGTGGCGGTGGCGGTGGCGCTTCCCGCTCAGCGACTTGAGACTTCAATCCTCATCCTGTGAAGAATGTGGCTCTTTGTAGAACCAGTTACCTTCTAAGAGGTTTACTGGTCTTTCTCTCCTCCCTGTGCTCTTGTTTCCAGTGACCTCTCGCTGACCTCCAGCAGCTTTCAGCAGAGCCACTTAACAGCGAGCTGGTGATCGGGGGGGCTCAGGCCTGGACCCGGGTTTCAATCTCCGCTGAGATGTTGTTTTACGTCCAGATTGAAATGTGAGCTGAGGGGAAGTGAAACCTGGATTGTGAAGCAGCTGTCGTCACTCCTCCGTCTCTCCTCTGTTTGCTTGAAGAGACGACGTGCAGCTTTCTGAGTGCACCGTGGTCGGGGGGGACATTCGGACACGTTATGTGATGGATTATGAATCATGTTGCCACGGCATCAGATGACCTCCTGGTGCTCTCTGGCCACTGCTCAGCTCAGTCAGCAGTTTATGAAGATCTGAGTTGAGATGTTTACGAGCAGAAATCAAGACGAGTGGGACGAGGAGTTCTTCTTCTGTATTTATAACTGAGCTGAGTTCAGCTGCTGCACAAATGTTTTACTTCCTGTGTCCGGAGCAGGTTGGTCTTCTGTTCGGAGTTAAACTGAGACGTGTTCTGCAGATGATCGTATATCACAGAAGAACATCTCCTCACTGCAGAACCACTCTGGGTTCTCCTCATGCTCCCGGGGGGTCAGAGGTCAGAGGCTCCTGCAGGTCGGTTTGATTGTTGTGAGTAGGGTTGCAAAATTCCAGGAATATTCAAAGTTGGAAACTTTCCATGGGAATTAACGGGAATATACTGGAATTAACAGGAATAAACTGGAAATGTTGTGGGTAATTTATACTAACTGTATTTACCTTGTCATATACAGACATAAATATAAACATTTTGTTGTGTCATAGGCTGATTTGAGCCCTGAGGAAACTTTGGGCACTTGACTATATGCTTCTGCATCGTTGTGTCATTCTTAACATAGGTCTTTGCACAGTATTTGCAAATGTACACAGCCTTTCCTTCTACATTGGATGAGGTGAAATGTCTCCACACATGAGAGAGTGCACGTGGCATTGTTCTGTAGAATAAGATGAGAAAAAAGTTTGTAAAAAAACACTAATGCAATGCCAGAGATATAAATAGTTAGCCAAACAATTGGAATCGTCTGTAAACATGTTTTACAATTGATGGATAAATGAATGGAAATAGGCTAGATGAACAGATGAACAATCCTCAATCAGCATGCTGATATATTTTCCCAGTAATATCATGGAAACTTTGCAACCCTAGTTGTAAGTCATGTGACTTGTTCATAGAGACGACTTGAAGTTTCATATCAACCAGAATCTGACCCTACGTCCGGGTCTTATATCTTTTATATATTTTTATATAGATATGTTTATGTCTAAATAAATGTTACTTTGTATTAATATTAGAAAAAGTGAGTAAATAAGAAGTAAATAGTGAGTAAATATATATTGTTTTTTATTGTTTTTCTTATGTGTGTTGTATTTATTGTGTTTTTATGTTTCTATGTTCATTGTATGCACCAATAACCAGAGCAAACTCCAGGTTCCTGATATTGAGTCTGTGATTACTGCAGATGTAGAACCTGTTGAGTCATGTGACCCCGGGGCGGGTGGATGAAGAGCTCAGCGATGTTTGTTTAACCCACATTTCTCGTGTTGATATAAAGCTGCTCCTCCCTGTGTGGGAGGCGCTGAACACATGTGTAACACACACCTCTGTTCAAAGTGTGAACTCACAAACGCACAGGAGCAGAGAACACAGCCGCCGCCGCCGAGGCTCATGGGAAACTTGTTGTGAGTTTACAGGTTAATGTTTGACTGAAGCAGTAAATTCTTCTGTGTTTAGAAAACTGTCGGGAACCAACTTCAGAGTTTATATCCTCTGTCTTATGTTACATTATGTTACATTATTACACAGTTATTATATTTAACTTAACATGAAGGAAAAGAAGAAAAGAAAAACTTAACTTAACGTCAAACATGAAAAACATATTTCTTCATGTTTGTTTTTTTAAATGGAGGAAAATAAAAATGCTCATCTTTAGTTTTCAGTCAGACTCTTGAAGCGTGAACAAGACGAATCGAGCTCATAAAACATTTGATCCAGAGGAGAAAGAAAAGTCCAAAAGTCAAATGTACAAAATAGTGCACATAATTATTTTAAGAGTGAAGGAACTACATTTCCTGAAAACCGATGTGAATGATCCATTTGTCTCCGTGACTGAACCACGTTGTTAATAAAGTTTTTTATATGTCTGTATGTTGTGTTTCATAAGAGCTGTGTCGTCATTCAGGGCCTGAATCCTTCGAAAGCTGATTTTCAAGACCGATTAGCCGGTCCCATTTCGAAGGCTCCTTCACATGGAGCAAACCAAAGCGTCCGTCCTCCCCTGAGGAGCGAGGGCTGAACCAGGTGGATCCTCCCGGGAACAGCGTATCCCAGGATGCATCGTGCTTTTCAAAGAGGTCGTGGCGATGGAGAGCGAAGAGTCGTCCAAAGCTTGAGAATCAAACTTCAACTCGTCTGGAAACACCTGACGTTACACACGGAGAACAAACTAAACTCAAACTTTCTTGGCATGCCTAACTTCAGCTTAGTTGCTAGGCAACAGCAATAAGGGCGGGGGGAGGTGGGGACGCTGACGTCATGTCTCCGTCCACCAGAGGACATTTAGAGTCTAGAAC
>NC_083638.1:2155118-2167618 GCF_963576545.1 Limanda limanda | reverse complement strand
GGGGGGAGGGACTACAGGCTGCAGCCCTGCATCTAATCTGCAGCACACACACACACACACACGTACACACACACATACATTTTCTATGGACTCACTCTCACCTTAACAACAGCTGCCACCTGTGTAAATCTCTAAAAACTTAATCCTAACCAAACCTGAAGACGGAAGCAGACGGAGACTCAGGGTCAAAGTGAGCAGATCCATATTCATGATACAACACCATTGATCAATAACTAAATGCATGTGATAATATCGACGAGCACACACACACACACACACACACAGACACACACTCTCCTGCAGACAGAAGTTCTTCCAACAGGTTATGAAGTAACGATGTTTTAACTTTAATTGTTGCAGAAGAAGCGACGCCCACTTTATCCAGAAACAGAAATATGAATTCAGAAGGTCTTTTATAAAGATCAGCTCGAACTGAGAGTGATATGAAAACAGAAGAGGAGAAGAATCACTCGTTATTGAGTCATATCGCTCAGCCCGAGTCTGGAGTCGTTGACATGTGACCACACCCCCTTTAGCTCGTAGCAGTGTGATTTGATCAGTTGAGTGAATGATGAAGACCCTCTCTATATGATGAAGACCCTCTCTCTATGATGAAGACCCTCTCCTGAGGCTGAGAGCTCCAGACGCGGAGGTGGGAACATCAGAATCTCTCTGAGCTTCATCTCCGTCCAGCACAGAGCTGCTGTTTGTTCACGCTGTGACGTCCTGAGTCTCCACGGGACAAAGAGCCTCAGAGGAGAAGCGCCAGCAGCTTGTTTCACGTCTCTATACGTTTACTGACTTAATGTAAAAGTCTGATTTACTGAGCAGCTGTTCAGCACGAGGCTTCAGTTAACCTACATGCGTCACATCCACACAAAGACACAGACACACACAACGTCAGAAGCTGTTTAAAGACCTGAACTGAGGTTCGGACATGTTTCTCACATTTTCTTCACATGTTCTTCACGTGTTCCTCACATGTTCCTCACATGTTCCTCACATGTTCCTCACATGTTCTGCAGTTGTTTTCCTGTATATGAGAACAAATGCCTGAGTCAGTGTCTCTGGACGTGTTCTGGATCTTCTCCTGCAGCCTCCTGGTGAAATGTGTGTAACATGTCAGAGTCCATGTGAGGAACCAGCAGGACGATGTGTGGAAGCTTCTCAGTGAGCGAGTGGACGTGTGGACGAGGTTTCTGTCACATGGACGTGAAACTTGAAGAACACAAACATCTATAGTTCATGTTCGAGAACTAAACGTGGCTGAGACGCATCACACAAGCGTGTTAATGGAAACACAACAATAAAAGCCACACAACACAAACAGAATCCCACAGGAAGAGAGGGACAGTAGATGTTGAGGGTGAAGCCGTGGTTTGTTAGAACCTGATCAACCAGACGTCTGCAGCATCTCTGAAGGAGGAACTCACCTGCACCTTCTCCACTGAGACACATGAAGGTTCGACATGTATCACAACCACATCAGTGAAACTAAAGAAGTGTCTTCTTGAATCTGATGGATTGAGTCTGATGTGAAACAGCTGCAGACGATTCATCTGCTCACTACGAGTTATTGAGGATCCAGGACAGTGAGCAGGAGGAGAACTTGACGTTGGGAGATAAAGTGAAGAAACAGTTAAGAGACGTCTCTGCTGACAATCTTTTAGTTTTGAGCAGCAGCGTCTCCAGTGGTCAAATCAAACAAAAACAATAAAGATTTGTGAGCATTAAGATGTTCCAGGATGAAATGTGTTTTCTTCTCTGCTTCGTCTTCTTTTACGTTGTGCGTTGTGCGTTGTGCGTTGTGTGCACTGAGAGACACACAACAAGGAGTGATGTCCATTAAAGCTAAAATCCGTCCTGACGTTGAGAAGTCAGCACTTGATGATGCAAAATTAAAAAACATGGTATTGAAGCAGCATAAACTTCAGATATTCGGATTTAAATGTTGCGAGCAAAAGTGACAAATCATGAGTAACATAAGTGAAGTATCTATAGACCCTGAGGCGAGCGGCGAGCGATGCTCAGGATCCGGGTCGGCGCCGCGGCGAGCATCGCCACCTGTCGGACTCGATTACCTGCGGCTGCTGGGAACACGCCCGCTGAGCTCTGACCCCTGTCCCTTAATCCCAGAGGCCTTTTCTCACGCATCCCGTCCGACTCCGACGAGCAGCCGCTGCTCACGTGTCCCAGATCAGCTTTACCAGTCAGACCGTGACCCCCCCCGGCCTCGCTGGGATGTCCCACAACCTGCAGATTAAACACAGGACGCACCACAGGAACTTGACCCTCAGATCCCAGACCGCACACAGAGTCCAGACTGCCGGGTCACCTTGGTGAAGCTGCATCTCCACGCTCAGCTTCAGCAGGATGTGACTTCACAGGATCCCCAGAGGAATAATCCTGTGTTTGTTGAAGTTGAGGCAGAGGACACGGATCCTGGTCACACACGGATCAGCAGCTAAAAACAGCTCCGGTCAAAGTAAAAGTCTCTGTTCTCAAGTAAAAGGTCACAAGTTCAGGCTCTGAAATGTCCTCAGAGTATAAAAGTCCAAAGTTCCCCCTGAAGGTCGTTTCCATAGCGACTGAGACTCATGTCACATTAATAAACTTCAGTGACGATTCAACCTAAACCCATCTTAGGTCAAATCAAACAAAAACAATAAAGATTTGTGAGCATTAAAATGTTCCAGGATGAAATGTGTTTTCTTCTCTGCTCTGTCTTCTTTTACGTTGTGTCCAACATCCGTTGTGCGTTGTGCGTTGTGCGTTGTGTGCACTGAGAGACACACAACAAGGAGTGACGTCCATTAAAGCTTAAATCCGTCCTGACGTTGAGAAGTCAGCACTTGATGATGCAAAATTAAAAAACATGGTATTGAAGCAGCATACACTTCAGATATTTGGATTTAAATGTTGCGAGCAAAAGTGACAAGTCTGGAGTAACATAAGTGAGGAATCTTAAGTACAGTAACTAAGTATTTTTACTTGGTTACCTCTGAGTGTCTCCTGTCCTCCGGCCTGTGGCCTCAGCTCCGAGCCCATTGGTTCCCACTGAGGACACGAAGGAGAACGTGACGCAGGTTCCAGACTCAGTCTCGTCCCTGAGAAGAAGAAAGTGTCCCGAGTGGGACAGTGCAGGTGGAGATCAGGATGTTCTGTGAGTGTGATGAAGACAGTTCGTCTCTTATCTGATGTCCTCACACCGGCCGCTGCGTTCAGGGACCGTCAGGAAATCACAGTGACTTCTCACGGTGACACAAGTCAAACTCATGAGTCGTCTCAGTCAAACTCATTGTCCCTTGTGTGAATCGAATTTGTCTGAGCATAAACCCCCGAAAATCATCTAATGTGTGTGTTGTGAAAATCATAGTAAAGTATGAACGTTGCTGATGATGATTCCAAGTTCACTTTTCATCCAACCCAAGGAATTGAGCTTCTTTTGCTTCTTCTTCTTGCAGGGACACACCTACATACTGATGTGTCAAACTTTTATTTTTTTACCAATACCATAAACTGAGTCTTGGGAAACTGAAATCTTTATTTACCCAGTCCTCCACAAGATTTAAATCCATTTTAATTTCTACAGCCAGATGATAAATATTATCTCTTCTCCAAATGGCACCATCATCTGTAAATAAAGACAAATTTGTAAGATTCTTAAATACGTCATTTATTAATATATTGATGGAATCCAACCACCAAACTTTTCAGTGTCTAACTCTGGCTGCAGACTCTAACGTTCGATCAATAACCAGACATCTTGTTTTTATTAACATTTCATTTATATGAACTACCATCATTTATATCTGTTGTGTTCCATCTATCGAGCCCTTCCTGAATAACAGATCCATTATTATCCCTTATCATTGTTTTTGTCTCTGGCGCTAAACACCACATCTGCAAAGGAGATCTTGTGCTGACCTCTGACCTCTTGCTCTGTTTCAGAAACTGACCACATTCCCAAGAAGACGCCAAATGATTCGCTCACTTCACATCTTCCAATATCATGATTCCCCCCCCCCCGCACTTTGCACCTGCGGCTGTGAGACGTCCCAATGTCTCCAAACCTCTGGCAAAGGAAGTCGTCCATAATTCTTCTCTTGATGAGCCAGACAAGCAATTTTTATTCTTTCTGGAAGAACTTCACCAGCAGAAGTGATCAGAACGGCAGCGTTTGGATTTCCAGCTTCATGAACCTTAAATCCCTCAAACTCTTTTGTTTCTCCATTAACACTTTCCTGTATTTGCTTCTCTGACCGGTCGGCCCAAACGCTTTAAATCAAAACATATTTAGTTTGCTCTAAATTTATCACTTCCACCTTTTTTCTATTTCCTTGGCTTTCATCTAATTGCTCAACATTTTTACAAACCAACAAGATTTGTGTATTTGTAAGAATTCTTGCTTCCGATGCATCGCCCACTGATTTACGTGTTCCAGCCACTTTCAGAGACTTCGCTGCTTTACAACCTCCGGCTACTTGGTCTCTTATTTTAAACATTACTTTAAATTATTTTTACCTCTTGTTATCTCTTAAGCTTTATCTCCAGCTCTCTCTGTTCTCCGTGGTGAACCACAGCCCACCGGAGAGGAGAAGCTCGGGTCTCACTTCCACTTCAGACCTCGGACTCCGGCTGGATTTCAAACAGCAGTTCAGCAAAAATATGATCAACTATAATAAACCTATGTACTTACGTCTCACCCAGCTGCATCTCTGTGATCTCATCAACTTCTCTGTGATGTCATGTTCTTTTCTCTGATGACATGCACTTTTCTGTGATGTCATGTACTTCTCTGTGATGTCATGTACTTCTCTGTGATGTCATGTACTTCTCTGTGATGTCATGTACTTCTCTGTGATGTCACGTACTTCTCTGTGATGTCATGTGCTTTTCTGTGATGTCATGTACTTCTCTGTGATGTCACGTTCTTCTCTGTGATGTCATGTGCTTTTCTGTGATGTCATGTACTTTTCTGTGATGTCATGTACTTCTCTGTGATGTCATGTGCTTTTCTGTGATGTCATGTACTTTTTCTGTGATGTCACGTACTTTTCTGTGATGTCATGTACTTTTCTGTGATGTCACGTACTTCTCTGTGATGTCACGTACTTTTCTGTGGTGTCATGTACTTCGCTGTGATGTCATGTACTTTTTCTGTGATGTCATGTACTTTTCTGTGATGTCATGAACTTTTCTGTGATGTCATGTAGTTTTCTCTGATGTCATGTACTTTTTCTGTGATGTCATGTACTTTTCTGTGATGTCACGTACTTCTCTGTGATGTCACGTACTTCTCTGTGATGTCATGTACTTTTCTTTGTCTCTGTCCGTGTCCCTCCGTCCTCAGGACAGCCGTCCCCCAGGAGAGGAGACCTTGTTCCTGTTCCTGGTTCCCGCCTGGTCGAGCTGGACCTGATTGCAGCTTCTGGTGCCAACCGTGCGTCCAGCTCGCTCTGAGAACACGGCCCATTACGGGCGCCGTGTTTGATCCGAGTGCTCGTTGGCAGCGAGCTCCAGATCTTCAGTGGAGCAGCCGCTCCAAGAATCCTGTGTTTCAGAGCAGCGCCTAAAAACAGACTGTGACACTATTGGCTTTTTGTCTGGAGCACATGTTGGCGGCTGCTCAGCCTCAGACCACACAGACGCTCGGCGAGGGCAGGCCAGGCCACGAGCACGTCCCCCCCCCCCCGAGGGCCCCAGAGAGCCCGGGCTGTGAACTGAGTGATCCGGCCTGTAGCTGTTTGTTCTGGTCTGTAGTGGTTTGATCTGGCCTGTACTGACCTGACCCTACAAAACTTTAAACCTTTATTTAAAACAGTTTAACAGAAAATGATGACGTCTCTTCAGAGGAGTCACATGATGCAGAGGAGCAGGTACGGAAGCCTGGAGGGTCAGTTCAGAGGAAGAGGAGCAGGTACGGAAGCCTGGAGGGTCAGATCAGAGCGTTTCAGGTTTGAACCTCAGACTGAAACCCTGGAACATGTTTCATCTTCTCACCCGAGCTCTTGAGTCCGAGGCTGAACTCAGTCACTGAGGAAAACAGCTCAAGGAAGAATTTAAGTTTCATAATGCGAACACGGGCTGGACGGGGGGGAAAACAACCTGGTGGGGGGTGTCGGGGTCATGTGACCTTCTCGGAAGCGCGAGGACAAAGCGGTGGGAGCGGCTCAGCACGTAGGGCTTCTGGTCCGGTCTGCTGAGCAGCACACAGGGAACAATGGAGCTGCAGATTGAGGTCAGTGTGTCACAGATTTCCTCAGGCCGCCGCCGCCGCTGCCGTTACCATGGAAACCAGTCAACACCTGGTGAGTGGTCGCTGGGCTGAGCTACCTGACGGGCCGAGGGCGGCGACCTTTAAAAACTGGGTTCTAATCCTTTCACCTGCAGAGGAAGAGTGTGTGTGTGTGTGTTACTGATAATTATTACTTTTCAATAACCATATCATTATTATGAATAATTACTCTGTGTAATAACTTGCATGTTTATTAGGAATAAGGAGAGGATCTGATGTCGGTTAAAGATGGAAGCTGAGTTTCAGCCTGATGATGAATCTTAAAAAATGAACGACAACAGCAGAAGATGGAAGATGATGTCACACGATGGATGGATGGATAGTCGATTCAATTTATTTATTTTGTATCGCGACAATTCATAAAATATCATAAAATACATAATCTCAGGGCACTTTACATGTTAAGGCTGAAACCTTAAAGATGATAGAGAAACCAACAGTTTCCAGAATGAGTGGAGAGGAAGAAACCTCCAGGACCAGATCAGCAGGAAGTGGCGCTCACCAGACCAGTGGGCGCAACTTCCTGCTCCTCCCAACTGAGCCTCATCATCGTCCAATCAGATATTCAGCTGCTGCAGCGTCTGGTCCAATCGAGCGTCACCTCGTGGATCTGATGTTCGACTCCATCACGATCTGTTCCTCCTCTTCGTCTCCAGCTTCTCGTTCACTGATGTCTCTGCGTCTGTTTGATCATCTCATGACGTGAATATGAAATATGTGAAATATGATTCTGCTTCATGTGGCTGTAAACGTCAGTGAAGAATGTCTGAGGAGTCACGGACGTGTTCAGCCTCCGAGGACTTTATTTGTACTTTCATTTCCTGTTTATTTCTTTAGAATCAAATTGTTTGATCCTGCCCTCCTTCCTCATTCTCGACTCGGTTAGAACAAATGATGATGTTCTAGTTGAGTCTCTGTTGTGGTGGACTCATTGAGAACTGAGAAAAACTCGGTTTCACAGATAATCTCTGTAACTTCATGGGGGGAGGGGGGGGGTGCGTCTTGGAGCTGATTGGTCACAGGATGAGACAACGTGAACTGATCTGGAACATCCTGCCACAGAGCGGCTGTGCTGCGGTTTGAACACTCTGACCTGGTTCAGGCTGTTTTCTCCAACTCAAGTGTGTGTGTGTGTGTGTGTGTGTGTGTGTGTGTGTGTGTGTGTGTGTGTGTGTGGGGGGGGGGGGGGGGGGGGGGGGGGGGGGGTTCGGAACAGTCAGGACTCGGTCACAATGCAAAGTCAACTTCCTGCTCGGCCTGAAGAATGCTCCCTTTGTGGAGGTGGAGGTGCTGCTCGGAGGTCAGTGTGTGCTCGTCTCTCATTAGGAGGAATGGCGTGACACGAGGACACGGCTGGATTCAGACGCCGTCAACACGCCGCTCGTCCACCGTCCACAGGGACAGCAACAATACCACCGCACGCCTCATTTAACCATCAGGGCTTCAGCAGTAAACAACACATTGTCTGTGGGAGACCAGACCAGTGTCCACACAGACCAGTCAGTGGACAGACCAGTCAGTGGACAGACCAGTCTCCACACAGACCAGTCTCCACACAGACCAGTGTCCACACAGACCAGTCTCCACACAGACCAGTGTCCACTCAGACCAGTGTCCACAGAGACCAGTCAGTGGACAGACCAGTGTCCACACAGACCAGTCAGTCTGGAATGTGATGATGTAATCAGCTCACTGAGCATCTCTTCATCTTCACACACTCTGATTATTGAGTAAGGGTCACAACACTGCTCCGCTTCATTAAACCTCTGACCTCACTGTGACCTCTGACCTCTGAACCCACCCTTCAGTAAGGACCCTCCAGTCAGAGAGAACTGAGGGTCTCACTGGAACCAATAAACACTGATTACTCAACAGTTAATCTGAGCGGGCCCGAGTCCAGGACTGTCCCTGACCGCGGCACTAATGCCTGTTCCTTTCCACAATCCTGTTCTTGGACAGCGTGCGTATCAACTCAGAAACAACAGGTTCAGATCGTGTGAAGAACATGTTGAATGTGTTGAGAACGTTTTGGGAATTTGTAGAATATGAAACCCTCTGTTTCTTAGTGTGCTCCAGCTCTTCTGGACAGTGGGTAACAAACAGGCTACAATTTCACTTTACTCTTCTTCTTTCGTCTTTATTCGTGTGTCATCCCTCAAAATGAAATCGTTATTTATTTAAGGTAAACTTAATTCTGCCAGTAAACAATAATGCTTTGGAATTATTACTATTGAAATATATAATATGTTAAGGTCTTGTCAAGAAAATGTGAAGAACATGTTGAGAGCATTTTCAGAATGTGTGGAGAACATGTGGCGAACGTGTTAAGAACTTATAAAGAATATGTTGAGAACGTTTTAATAACATCTTTAACACGTAGAGAACATGTTGAGAAGCTGCCATGCTTTCTTCTCATCATTTCTCTGCATGTTTTCATCATGAACATGGTAACATGTGTAGAACATGTGTAGAACATGTTGACAACATGTGAGGAACATGTGAGGTTCCTTCCTGTCTCCCAGCGGTTCTTCTCTCAGTAAACAGGTGACGTACAGTTCAAACCTTGATCCTTCACTTTCAGGAAATGATCTGCGTCCTGGATTAATGTCTCTTACATAAAGCAGCGCAGTTGTTATTGTTGTTTTGGAACGAGGTGGAACTACTACTCGTCACGGTCCCTGTTCCAAACGTAATGTTCCTGGTGGCGAGGTAGTAGGTGAGCCGCTAAGCAGCTTGGCAGAGGTAGCTGCTTCAACAAACGGAGGTTGGGTGTTCTAAGATAGTAGACAGCTTTAGCAGGATTGAATGGAACCTTTCCAAAAGACAATCTGACCTAATGCTTCCCGTTAAAGCGGATAAACCCGCTGTGGAAAAGTCCAGCCGCTGCGTTTCGTTAGCTGGAAACACGCAGCTCCACGCTACAGTCCCCAAACACAGTCAGCACAAGGCTGAGCTCTGGTCTGAGACCAACCAGGTCCAACACCAGGTCTGACACCAGGTCCAACACCAGGTCCGACACCAGGTCCAACACCAGGTCCGACACCAGGTCCGACACCAGGTCTGACAGCAGGTGTGACACCAGGTCCAACACCAGGTCCAACACCAGGTCCGACACCAGGTCTGACAGCAGGTGTGACACCAGGTCCAACACCAGGTCCAACACCAGGTCCGACACCAGGTCCAACACCAGCTCCGATACCAGGTGTGAAACCAGGTCCAACACCAGGTCTGACACCAGGTCCAACACCAGGTCCAACACCAGGTCCGACAGCAGGTGTGACACCAGGTGTGACACCAGGTCTGACACCAGGTCCAACACTAGGTCCGACACCAGGTCTGACAGCAGGTGTGACACCAGGTCCGACACCAGGTCTGACAGCAGGTGTGACACCAGGTCCGACACCAGGTGTGACACCAGGTCCAACACCAGGTCCGACACCAGGTCCAACACCAGGTCCAACACCAGGTCCGACACCAGGTCCGACACCAGGTGTGAAACCAGGTCTGACACCAGGTGTGACACCAGGTGTGACACCAGGTCTGACACCAGGTCTGACAGCAGGTCCGACACCAGGTGTGAAACCAGTTCTGACACCAGGTGTGACACCAGGTGTGAAACCAGGTCTGACACCAGGTGTGACACCAGGTGTGACACCAGGTCTGACACCAGGTCTGACAGCAGGTCCGACACCAGGTGTGAAACCAGTACTGACACCAGGTGTGACACCAGGTGTGAAACCAGGTCTGACACCAGGTGTGAAACCAGTACTGACACCAGGTCCGACACCAGGTGTGAAACCAGGTCTGACACCAGGTGTGAAAAACAGGTCTGACAGCAGGTGTGACACCAGGTGTGACAGCAGGTGTGACACCAGGTCCGACACAAGGTCCGACACCAGGTCTGACACCAGGTCTGACACCAGGTCTGACACCAGGTCTGACACCAGGTCTGACACCCGGTCTGACACAAGGTGTGAAACCAGGTCCGACACCAGGTGTGACAGCAGGGTGTTTGGAACAGTCAGGACTCGGTCACAATGCAAAGTCAACTTCCTGCTCGGGCTGAAGAATGCTCCCTTTGTGGAGGTGGAGGTGCTGCTCGGAGGTCAGTGTGTGCTCGTCTCTCATTAGGAGGAATGGCGTGACACGAGGACACGGCTGGATTCAGACGCCATCAACACGCCGCTCGTCCACCGTCCACAGGGACAGCAACAATACCACCGCACGCCTCATTTAACCATCAGGGCTTCAGCAGTAAACAACACATTGTCTGAGGGAGCTCGCTGGTCACATGTGACCTGATGTCAAACTGCCTGTGGACCAGAGGGAGCTGGAGGACGCTGGACGAGTCTCTGAGACGAGACCAGTGTCCACACAGACCAGTGTCCACACAGACCAGTGTCCACACAGACCAGTCTCCACACAGACCAGTGTCCACACAGACCAGTCACCTGTCTGACAGCAGGTGTGAAACCAGATCTGACAGCAGGTTCACTTAATTTAAGCCAAGATTTGATCAATCAAACATTGCATAAACACTAAAATCAAAAGTATTACACAATTATCAAAACCTTACACTCGAGGAGCAGAACATCGACCCAGATCTGCACAATGTCAGACTCACACGTTTTGCAAAACACTAAACACACTTGTATACATTAGACACAGACGCATATCCTGATGATGTCACTTCCTTGCAATTCCAAAGCACTGACTGTAAAATGACCCCCCCCCCTACGAGCCAATTGGTTCAACAGCCATCAGGTGAACAAACACATGACTGCTTCATTGTTGACGCACCAATCAGGTTTAAGCACTTTACAGATGCAGCAGGTGAGTTCACCTGACTTCAACCAAAATGGAAGGAGTCAGAAGAAGAAGAAGAGTGAGGGTGAGAGGGGGAATCCACGGAGGAGAAGGAGGAGGAGAAAGAGGCCAAGGTGGAGGTAGAGGAAGAGGCCGAGGTGGAGGTAGAGGAAGAGGAAGAGGAAGAGGAAGAGGAAGAGGAAGAGGAAGACCTGAAGCAGGAGGAGAACATGCTCAAAGAGGAAGAGGAAGAGGGAGAGGAAGAGGAAGAGGAAGAGGAAGAGGAAGAGGAAGAGGAGGACCTGAAGCAGGAGGAGAACGTGCTTTACCAGATGAATCTGTGCAGCACTAGTTGACCCTGTGGTGAACCCGGACTGAAGCCGAGGAGCTGGACTCAGAGTTCAGATCTCAGCAGATCTACAGTACATTTTGTCATTGAAACCTGAACTGGAAAGAGAATCATCTGTTGGTCTGATATTTGCTGAGTTTACAGTTTAATGCACACGACTGTAGTAGCATGAAAACTGGGACATGTTTTTTTATGATTCTACATGTTGACATGTTGACTGATTTGGGTATATGGACAGAAATCAATTATATTTCATCAGTCTGCAGCATTGGTGTTGTGTAGTGTTTGGTGAATTTATTGTATATTTGCACTTTCTCTGTGTACTTCACTTACAGTACTCTGAACACTGAGAACTGGAATTGCTAAAAGTGTTTGAGGTTAGCAGCAGCAGTGAGTAACTGGCTCAAACTGAATGAAGTCATATGAAATGTGTGTGTTTCATATGGTTACAAAATATGGTTTTAATAAATAAAGTGTATAGTTTTTACAAGAGTGTTTCATTTTGCAAAGGATCTGATGTGTTCTGCTGATTGTGTGAAGTGTTTTGAAACACCGGCCTGTTTTCAAAATCGTGCTTAAGCATTCGAGAAAAAACTGTAATAGGATAATGACTTCAGTTGGAACATGAAACTTTTCAGGAAATCTGTTTTGGCCAAAGCTGGATTAAACTATGTCTGTGTGGGGAGGGGGAGTCCACCAGACCACACGCACACACACACACACACACACACACACACACACACACACACACACACACACACACACACACACACACACACACACACACACACACACACACACACACTCACACACACACACACACACACACAGAAACACAGACACACACACACACGCACACACACACACACACACACACACACACACACACACACACACACACACACACACACACACACACACACACACACACAGACAGACACACTACATTAAAATGAGGTCTGACATTAATTATCTTGCGGTTAGAGGCCGGTCTGTAGATCAGAGTTCACAACACTTATGAAACATGTGTTAGAAACACGTGTCCAG
>NC_083638.1:2097618-2150118 GCF_963576545.1 Limanda limanda | reverse complement strand
CAGCCTCACCGCCGGGAGGGATGCGAGCCGCCGGCCGGACCTGGACCGTGTGACCCGGGACAGTGTGACCCGGGCCTGAGGCTCTGTGGGCCGGGACCGTGTGCCGAGGCACGGCGGAGCTGCAAGCCGCCGGTAAGCCCCCGAGTCTGGGATGAGATGCGGCGGAGCGCAGGGCCCGTTAACCCGAGCTAACCAGGTGAGCTAACCCGAGCTAACCAGGTGAGCGACCCTGTACGATGCTGTCAGACATGAAACATGGACCGAACCATCAACCACTGCTCCATCAATAACCGATCATTCATCCTCCTCTTATTTATTATCAATGATTAGGTCTCTAATTCTGATACATCTATATCTATGTCTATATCTATATCTACAGATGAGCAGGTAATTACTAATACTCACTGTGGTGGATATTAAACATTCTTCATGTAAGAACACTATATTTATAATTAAAAAAAACATTCATATGACCAACCGTCTACAATCAATGTTTCTCAAATAGTAATTCAAAATATCATAATAACTGAATCCATTAAAAGAGGCGTGTCCTGTTTGCCTTTGACAGTTTCACATCATCAGACCAAACCAATCAAGAGTGAATTCATTGATGAGTCGCAGCCCGAATGAGAAATGACCCGATCGGTTAATTCGTTATTAAAAGAGTTTGATCAGTGAGCTACAGGCTGGTTGATGATGCTGATGATGCTTCAGTTTGCAGGATGGATGCGTGCAGCAGGAACCCGAACCGCACGGCGCCGGTTGGCGAGGACGGGCTGCCGGGCGCCGACGTGCCGCTCTGCTCTCGCACTAACGGCTGGAGTCTGCCTCCTCATCCCTTCCAGCTGCTGGCGTGGCTGCTCTACGTCTACTTCGCTGTGACCAGCTTCGGCGTGTTCATCCCCCTGCTGCCGGCTCACTGGATCCCTGCAGGCTACATCGTATCCTTCCACTGAAAGTAGACCGTCCCTGTGATGGAGCCTGACGACCTCTGACGACCTCTGAGGGTCTCTGAGGACCCCTAAGAACAGATAATAACTGTAGATGAAGAACATGCTGTGTGTGTGTGTGTGTCCTTATCTGCGAGTCAGTGCACGGGCATCCTGTTTGTGTGTCACTTGTGTGTGCACGTGATAGCGGTGTCCATCGACCCGGCCGACTACAACGTCAGAACCACGAGCCACAAAGGTCCGGTCCCGGTGTTCGACCGCTCCAAACACGCACACGTCATCGAGAACTGCCACTGCTACCTCTGCCAGGTGGACGTGTGAGTAACACACACAAAGACACAGACACACACTCACACACACTCTCTCTCTATCAGGTGAAAGGTTCCTCAGACCAGAAGAGGAGTTCTGGGTCCGGATCAACCTGAACCAGGTTCTGCTCCAGAGTGAAAACACTTTGTTGATAGGTCAGACTTTTGGACCAATCACAGGAAGTAGAGACAGATTAAACAGTAGATCTCTAGAACCTCTGATCCAGTGACGTGAACAGACCTTCAGTGGTTTCATCTGCTCCACATGTTTTACATGTTTAATGCAGCTCAGCCCCTCAACATGTATAAATAATGAGCTGAGTCTAAGAACTGGGTCAGAGGAGCCAGACGTCCTGGAGAGGACTACAATACCCATGATCCTCCGCTGCTGCTGCTGTCTGATCAAGCTGAGCAGGTTGTGTGTGTGTGTGTCAGTGTGTTGATGCTGTTGTGTTGTTTCAGGGGACCGAAGTCTAAACACTGCAGTGCCTGTAACAAGTGCGTCGCCAACTTCGACCATCACTGTCGCTGGCTCAACAACTGTGTCGGGAGCAGGAACTACAAGTGAGTCACATGACCTGAGGACGGGAGTGTACTGTCCTCTGTGTCCCTCTGTGTGCTGACCTGTCCTCTGTGTGTCCTGCAGGTTGTTCCTCTACAGCGTTGTCTCCGCTCTGCTGGGCGTCTGTCTGGTTCTGGTCGTCGCCTCCTACGTCTTCATCGAATTCTTTCTGGACCCGACTCAGCTCCGCACGGACAAACACTTCCTGGGTCTGACCTCAAACACATCAGCTGTGTCTCAATCCAGGAGCTGCGTCCTTCAGACCAGTAGGGTCACAGAGATGCGAGTGGACATTTCAAATGCAACAATATGTCCTGTCGTCCTCTGGAGATCAAAGCTCCTCAGAAGTGGGCGGCACCTGGATTCAGACACAGCTGAAGACTTCAAGTCTACAGAAGTTTGTAAAGGTTTAAGGGTTCCTAACCTGTGTGTGTCTGTGTGTGTGTTTGTGTGTCTCCAGTGAGGAACGATACAGGTGTGTGGTTCGTCTTCCTGCCCGTGGCGCCGGTCCGATCAGCAGCAGCCGTGATCCCGTGTCTCGCCGCCGTCTCCGTGTCCCTCGGTCTGATGTCCTCAGTTCTGCTGAGTCACCTCTTCTGCTTCCACGTCTACCTGAGTACGAGCTGCCCCCCCACCCCACCCCCCCCCCACACACCTCACACCTGTCTGTGTGTTCACCTCATTGTGTGCTTGTCGCTCACTGTGTGTCTTTGTGTTGTGTGTCCAGTGTGGAACAGACTCAGCACCTATGAGTACATTGTGCGGCAGCGTCATCGTCACGACAACCGAGACTTGAGGAAACCAAGACTAGTGAAGGAGACGGAAACTCCTTCAGACGTCAGGGTGACTGACACACACACACACACACGCACACACACACACACACATAACCACACACACACAAACACACGCACACACTGACACACACACACACAAACACACACACACACGCACGCACACACACACATAACCACACACACACTGACACACACACACAACCACACACACACACACAATCACACTCACACATAACACACACACAAACACATAACCACACACACACTGACACACACACACAACCACACACACTCAGACACAGACACACACACAAACACACACACAGACACACACACACACTGACACACACACACACACTCAGACATGCACACACACACATACTCACACACACACACACAAAACCACACACACACAAAACCACTCACACAGACACACACACACACAAACACACACACAAACACGCACACACACTGACACACACACAACCACAAACACACACACATACTCGACACAAACACACACACACTGACACACACACACACAAACACACACACACACACACACACAACCACACACACACACACAAAACCACACACACAGACACACACACACACACATAACCACACACACACACATACTCACACACAAACACACACACACACACACACTGACACACACACAACCACAGACACACAAACACACACACATACTCACACACAAACACACACTGACACACACACACACACACACACACATACTCACACACAAACACACACACACACACACAACCACTCACTCACACACACACTCACACACTCTGAGGTATTGAGTATCTGCTCTCTGCTGCCCCCCTCAGGACCTGAACTACTCCGGGACACTGGGTTATACCAACCCTCAGCTGGAGGTGGAGGAACCTACCACTGTGCCAGCGCGGGGGGAGCCAGAGTAAGTGATCCGGGCTCCGCCCACGGCCCGCTGTGATTGGCCGAGGCCGACTGACCGGTCCTAACAGGATTCAGTAAACAGTCGCTAACGCTCGTTTCATAACACGGAGGGGCCGGCCCTCGTCGCCATGGAGACCGTTTTCTGTGCAGTAAACAAAGTGAAATTCTTTGGCCGTGACTTCCAGGAAGAAAACAAAGTGTGTATTGTGTGTTTGAGGGGTGTGTGTGTGTGTGTGCGTGTGTGTGCGTGTGTGTGTGCGTGTGCGTGTGCGTGTGTGCGTGTGTGTGACTACATAAATAACTGTACTCACCCCACTAAACTTTATTATTACAGGTCCTAGGGACGGGGGGGGGCATGTCTACTGTCCTTATGTAGGACAGAAGGGGGGGGGCATGTCCTCTTTATATTACTGCAGGACAAAGGGAGGGGCATGTCCACTGTCTCCTACACTGCAGCGGGGGGGCATGTCTTTATACTGCTGCAGTACTTGGGGGGTCCTCAAGTTGGTTGTCATAGTAACGGCTATATGTTTTTTTGGACTTTGACATCATAAACAGGAGTGAGTCACTGACGTCTGTGTGTGTGTGTGTCTGTGTGTGTGTGTGTGTGTGTGTGTGTTGTGTGTGTGTGTGTGTGTGTGTGTGTGTGTGTGTGTGTGTGTGTGTGTGTGTGTGTGTGTGTGTGTGTGTGTGTGTGTGTGTGTGTGTCTGTGTGTGTGTCTGTGTGTGTGTGTGTGTGTGTGTGTGTGTGTGTGTGTGTGTGTGTGTGTGTGTGTTCGTGTGTGTGTGTGTGTGTTAGGTTCCTGGTTAACGGCAGAGTGAGGACTGTGTCCAGTCCTGTCATGGAGGAAGAAGCTCCTCCCACCATGTCTACACAACTAAAAGCAGCGGCACATACACACTCACACCGACGCACACAGGTAAACTTACAAACACACACTCACACACTTACACTGACATCCATGTTTGTGTTGATTTGTGTTGTTGCTTTTGACAGAAAAAGAAGAAGAAAGTCCGTAAAGTTCCAACGGAGGAACCGAGGGTGCAGTGCTCGAGCGTGGCTCCGCCCCCAGGTACACACCCACTTCCTGTGAACAGACGAACCTGTCGAACCTGTTTCCAGCTCTGATTGTTGTTGTGTTGTTCTCCAGCAGATCCCAGTCTCTCCTCCGGGTCGCTCAGTCAGCGACTTCCTTTCCCCGTCTTTCCTCTGAGGGCCTCCCTGCCCCCCCTCGCCCTCAGCTCCGCCCCCGTGCAGGCCGCCGCCCCCCCGGCCGAGTACCACTCGGACTCTGCAGAGTCCCTGGAGGAGATCCCGGTGGCGTTGGCCAAACTGGGCTCTTCGTCCTCTGCCGCTGCCGGAGACGCCTCCTCCTCTTCACACAGAACCTTCCCCGGGTTCCCCCTCCCCTCGCCGCAGCCCAGGACTAACAGGAAGTCCTCCTCCTCCCGCGCAAATAAGAGCGCGGCCGAGCTGAGGTTTGAGATGGCGTCCACGCAGCTGCCCACGGTGTTCGTCAGCCGGGCCAGCGGAGAGGCCGCTGAGCCCCGAGAGGACGGCTTCAACCTGAGCAGGAGGCAGATGGGGCCGAGACCCGGGACCAGACCTGGATCCAGACCCGGGTCCAGACCTGGATCCAGACCCGGGTCCAGACCGGCGTCCCGGGCGTCACTGGGCTCGGGTGCAGCTTCCTGGATGGAGCGATAACCTGAGCCAACAATCCTGTTTGTCTCTACAATCATGTGCACTGCAGCCACCCACAAGTCTTTATGTGACTGACTTTTATTTTGAAGGGTCTTTGTATATCTCACTATTTATTATTTTGATATTTTTTTATTCTGAAGCCAAAGGCCAGTTCCTGTCTGTGCACAATCTTTATACTGCTGCTTGTGTCTCGAGCTGTTGAGACGCAGCTCACTGAGTTTGTGGATGTTTGTCTCTCCCCCCCCCCCCCCCCCTCGCCATCGTAACCTCCTGAGACGCCATCACTTGTTTTTACTGTTTCCAGGTCTCCATGGTAACCAGGACCAGAGGGATGGAGGTGTTTGTAGGGAGATGATATCACTTCCTGTTTTCACAAGTCTGTTTAAATGCAGCAACAAAATTAACACAGAAAATGCTCATGCTGATACCCCCCCCCCCCACTACATATGTTATATTGAATATTATGAACCATTAATTTAAATCACAATATCTTTCAAGCACGATTCTTAATATATTCATGAATGAACTCATTTGTATTTATTTTGTAAATATTTTTTTTTATTTAAAAATATTTTTACTACATTTTTTTCATACACTTTTCAGCCAATCAGAGGCCTCCTCCTCCTCTCTCTTGGATGCTGATTGGTCACAGGTTCAGAAACTAGTCATCGTTGTAGACGAAGCTGAGTTCAACTGATGTGGACACGTGTCTCACTGAGTCTCATCAGTCCAACGTCTCTCTGGACAATCTGTAGCGTTTGTATTAGCTGCTGATGCTAACGGTGGCTAACCCCCCCCCCCCCTACCCACTGACATAAAAACAACTTCTGACTCACTGTAACGCTGTGAGCTCAGCCCTGACCTCTAACCCCTGAGGTCAAAGGACAGTCTGTCCTCACGTGTCTCTGAGTCCTGAATGTTTCAGTTCGTCCCCTCTGACATTTTTGTGACATTTTCTCACCTGTTGAACAATAAATGAAGAAATCTGAGTTTTACATCACGTCTGTTTCCTTCCTGTCGTTAGCGTCAACTTCAGTCAGACAAGGTGTCCTCACCTGTCCTTACCTGTCCTCACCTGTCTCATGAAGCTTGTCCTCACCTGTCTCATGAAGCTTGTCCTCACCTGCCTCATGAAGCTTGTCCTCACCTGTCTCATGAAGCTTGTCCTCACCTGTCTCATGAAGCTTGTCCTCACCTGTCCTCACCTGTCTCATGAAGCTTGTCCTCACCTGTCTCATGAAGCTTGTCCTCACCTGTCTCATGAAGCTTGTCCTCACCTGTCTCATGAAGCTTGTCCTCACCTGTCTCATGAAGCTTGTCCTCACCTGTCTCATGAAGCTTGTCCTCACCTGTCTCATGAAGCCTGTCCTCACCTGTCTCATGAAGCTTGTCCTCACCTGTCTCATGAAGCTTGTCCTCACCTGCCTCATGAAGCTTGTCCTCACCTGTCTCATGAAGCTTGTCCTCACCTGTCTCATGAAGCTTGTCCTCACCTGTCCTCACCTGTCTCATGAAGCTTGTCCTCACCTGTCTCATGAAGCTTGTCCTCACCTGTCTCATGAAGCTTGTCCTCACCTGTCTCATGAAGCTTGTCCTCACCTGTCTCATGAAGCTTGTCCTCACCTGTCTCATGAAGCTTGTCCTCACCTGTCTCATGAAGCCTGTCCTCACCTGTCTCATGAAGCTTGTCCTCACCTGTCTCATGAAGCTTGTCCTCACCTGTCTCATGAAGCTTGTCCTCACCTGTCTCATGAAGCTTGTCCTCACCTGTCTCATGAAGCCTGTCCTCACCTGTCTCATGAAGCTTGTCCTCACATGTCTTCACCTGTCCTCATCTGTCCTTACCTGTCCTCACCTGTCTCATGAAGCTGTTTCTCACCTGTCTCATGAAGCTTGTCCTCACCTGTTTCATGAAGCTTGTCCTCACCTGTCTCATGAAGCTTATCCTCACCTGTCTCATGAAGCTTGTCCTCACCTGTCTCATGAAGCCTGTCCTCACCTGTCTCATGAAGCTTGTCCTCACCTGTCTCATGAAGCTTGTCCTCACCTGTCTCATGAAGCTTGTCCTCACCTGTCTCATGAAGCTTGTCCTCACCTGTCTCATGAAGCCTGTCCTCACTTGTCTCATGAAGCTTGTCCTCACCTGTCTCATGAAGCTTGTCCTCACCTGTCTCATGAAGCTTGTCCTTACCTGTCTCATGAAGCTTGTCCTCACCTGTCTCATGAAGCCTGTCCTCACATGTCTTCACCTGTCCTCATCTGTCCTTACCTGTCCTCACCTGTCTCATGAAGCTGTTTCTCACCTGTCTCATGAAGCTTGTCCTCACCTGTCTCATGATCTTGTCCTCACCTGTTTCATGAAGCTTGTCCTCACCTGTCTCATGAAGCTTATCCTCACCTGTCTCATGAAGCTTGTCCTCACCTGTCTCATGAAGCCTGTCCTCACCTGTCTCATGAAGCTTGTCCTCACCTGTCTCATGAAGCTTGTCCTCACCTGTCTCATGAAGCTTGTCCTCACCTGTCTCATGAAGCTTGTCCTCATCTGTCTCATGAAGCCTGTCCTCATCTGTCTCATGAAGCCTGTCCTCACTTGTCTCATGAAGCTTGTCCTCACCTGTCTCATGAAGCTTGTCCTCACCTGTCTCATGAAGCTTGTCCTCACCTGTCTCATGAAGCTTGTCCTCACCTGTCTCATGAAGCTTGTCCTCACCTGTCTCATGAAGCCTGTCCTCACCTGTCTCATGAAGCTTGTCCTCACCTGTCCTCACCGGTCTCATGAAGCTTGTCCTCACCTGTCTCATGAAGCTTGTCCTCACCTGTCTCATGAAGCTTGTCCTCACTTGTTGCCACGAGTCCTCACCTGTCCTCCCCTGTCTTCACCTGTCCTCACATGTCTCATGAAGCTTATCCTCACCTGTCTCATGAAGCTTGTCCTCACCTGTCTCATGAAGCTTGTCCTCACCTGTCTCATGAAGCTTGTCCTCACCTGTCTCATGAAGCTTGTCCTCACCTGTCTTCACGTGTCCTCACCTGTCTTCACCTGTCCTCACCTGTCTCATGAAGTTTGTCTTCACGTGTCCTCACCTGCATTCTGAAGCTTAATTAAGAATCACAGATTCCATCTTTCCTCTCCGATGTGAGACAACTTTCTTCTGTAGATTTGTCCTTCATGTGACCTCAGAACCATGTGACCTCAGAACCATGTGACCTCAGGACCATGTGACCTCAGGACCATGTGACCTCAGGACCATGTGACCTCAGGACCATGTGACCTCAGGACCATGTGACCTCAGAACCATGTGACCTCAGAACCAGGGACCTGACACCTTGTTAGTATCAGCCAATAAAACCACAAGCAACCAATCAATCACATTTATCACCGGTGCTTCGCTCTGGTTTTATTCTGACAGGCTGATAACTGTGTGTGTGTGGTTGTATGTCATCATCCTTCCACGATGTGAGGAGTGGTTGCCCCGGCAACAGGGCACGACAACATCATAACAGCATCAATCAAAAAGGAGTGGCGATGAGAGGTATGAGACGCACACAGACACACACAGACACACACACACAGACACACACACACACACAGATGATGACATCAACAGGAAGTAGCTGAGGACTCTGTCATGTGACTCTGTCCCTGCTGGTCGTCCCGGTCCCCAGAGTCCCCCCCGCCCTCAACAACATGATGTCACCCTGAACCCCTCCCACTCTAACAGCTGCTTCCTGTTCACACAGCCACACATGAGGTCACTTCCTGCTGCTCGTGTGTTTGTGTGTGTTTTCATTCACACTGTCGTCATGGAGACGGGATAGACGTGTGTGTTACTCAAGGATAAAAGTTTAATAGTGACCACAGCCACTCAGACCACACCCAGCTGTGATGTCACAGCAGCTGTGGTCATGAGACTGAGACCACTGGTCTGACTGGTTTCACTTCACTGTGTAATGTGGAGCAGTCGTCACGAGGAGCGAATAATAAAGTTTTATTTTGACTCTTTCACAGTCTGATGATTAAAACAACATGAAATCATGAATGAATATTAGAATCACCGCCCACAAAACCTGCAGCTTCAGATATATCAAGTTTTTCCAGACTCATACGAGGTCATTTTGACCTTTGACCCTTGATCAGTTCATCTTTGTGGCAACTGGATCATGTTCAAGAAGCCACCGTGACCTTGACCTTTGACCTTCAACTTCTGATATCTAATCGGTTCATCTGCGTCCAGGAGGCCGGACCGAGTCTGAAGAAATTCCCTGAAGTCGTTCTGGAGCCTGAACTCTTTCCTCCCGCTGAGGATCCTGTAGCTCCATGACTGAGAAGGTCAAAGGTCGTGATCTGATCAGCTATCACAGAGTCGTCTTAGAGAACAGACTGAGGTACGATGAGGACAAACGTCTCTCAGCTGGAGACGATCTGTCCTCCTTTAAAGACACGTTCATCACCAGATGCATTTCAGTCCAGAAAGAAGACGACAGAGAAGAACCCGGGACAGAACTCTGAAGGACACCACAGCAGAACTCTGACAGCCTGGAGAACCCGTCCCGGAGAACCAGACTCTGCTAGAGACACTGACCCACTGCCCTGGAGTGGGGGGGTGAAGTAACAAGTATTTCCTCTTCTGACCTTTGACCTCCGGCTTTGGGAACTGAAAGGAGCGTGCATGGACGAGCTGCTGTACGACCTGCACGCCTCCTCCCTCCCTTCCTCCTTTTTTCTCCGTCTCTCCCTCCCTCCCTCTCTCCCTCCCTCCCTCCGTTTTATGGCCCTCCCCTGATTTTGGACAGGATGTCGTCATGGCGACAGGGTAAACAGATGATAACAAACCCTCGACTTTTCAGAGCTCATTTGAATCCTGCAACTGCAGCCGACGGCCGGAGGACAGACACAAGAGACAAGGTGAGGGACGGACTGACAGAAGAAAGACAGGACTAGGTGAGGGACGGACTTGCAGGAGAAAGACAGAGGACGAGGTGAGGGACGGGCTAGCAGGAGAAAGACAGAGGACGAGGTGAGGGAAGGACTTGCAGGAGAAAGACAGAGGACGAGGTGAGGGACGGACTAGCAGGAGAAAGACAGAGGACTAGGTGAGGGAGGGACTTGCAGGAGAAAGACAGAGGACGAGGTGAGGGACGGACTTGCAGGAGAAAGACAGAGGACGAGGTGAGGGACGGACTGGCAGGAGAAAGACAGTGGACTAAGTGAGGGACGGACTTGCAGGAGAAAGACAGAGGACGAGGTGAGGGAGGGACTGACAGAAGAAAGACAAAGGACTAGGTGAGGGACGGACTAGCAGGAGAAAGACAGAGGACGAGGTGAGGGAGGGACTGACAGAAGAAAGACAGAAGACTAGGTGAGGGACGGACTAGCAGGAGAAAGACAGTGGACTAAGTGAGGGATGGACTTGCAGGAGAAAGACAGAGGACGAGGTGAGGGAGGGACTGACAGAAGAAAGACAGAAGACTAGGTGAGGGACGGACTAGCAGGAGAAAGACAGAGGACGAGGTGAGGGACGGACTAGCAGGAGAAAGACAGAGGAAGAGGTGAGGGACAGACTAGCAGGAGAAAGACAGAGGACTAGGTGAGGGACGGACTTGCAGGAGAAAGACAGAGGACGAGGTGAGGGACAGACTGATGGAGGACAAACAGATAAATGAGGACAGACAGGTTGGACAGTTTGTCAGGGCTCAAGATTTTAGTTGAATGAGTTTATTTAAACGTGTAAATGCAGAAAGTTTCATTTATTCAGAATTCAGATACGTGTGTGTAGGAATGTTAATATGTACACACACACACACACGCACACACACACACACACACACACACTTCTGTATTAATCCTCTGATTTTATTAAAATAGATTTTCAGATCAAATGTTCAGCGACTGAAAAGAAAGACGAGGACGTGTTAAAACATCCACTGTGTTTGTGTAATGACTCTTTTTGCCAGTAGGGGGAGACAATCACTCAAAAGTCAGCATGACAGACGGACTCAGTGTCTCTGTCCCAGAGAACCAGACCAGGATTGGTTGATTGGTCGATGATCAGAATCTAGACTTCCTGAATCACAAGTCCAGGGACCATGTGACTGACCATGTGTGATGTCAGTTTGTGATGATGTCACAGATGATGTCATCAGTTGGGTTTGTGAGTTGCAGGTTTTCTTGCATCATGGCGGACAGCGCCGACATGGGGGAGCTGCTCGCGGCTTTTAAGAAGTTCGCCGTCCGAGGAGACACGAAGGCGAACGGGAAGGAGCTGAACGGGAAGAACTGGGCCAAGCTCTGCAAAGACTGTAAGATCATCGACGGCAAGGGCGTGACCAGCACCGACGTGGACATCGTCTTCTCCAAAGTCAAGTGAGTCTGTAGGTCCCACCTCCTCGTCCTGATTGGTTCTCACCAGTCACATGACTCCACTACCAGCGGTAACTACAGACATATATAAAGACTAGATGTCTCGTCTGCGTTGCCGGCCAACGGAGTCGAACGTCTGCACATGGCGGCCATCTTGCTACAGGCGGCTCGCTCACCCATAACATTGTGTTGTAGTGGTACGTACTTTTTAAAAAATAACCATAACTTGCTCAATTTTCACGGTTTGATTTGTTATAGACGTCAGAGATGTAGATATGACACTGCATACTTAGGAATAATTATGTTATTTTCTAAAACATTTAATAATTAATGCAGTGTCTTAACTTATGGTTATGGTTATTTAAAAAGTACGTACCACTACAACACAATGTTATGGGTGGGCGAGCCGCCTGTAGCAAGATGGCCGCCATGTGCAGACGTTCGACTCCGTTGGCCAGCAACGCAGACAAGACATCTAGTCTTTATATATATATCTATGTTAGCAACGCTCTGTAGTTACCGCCGGTAGCCAAGTCATGTGACTGGTGAGAACAAACCAGGACGTAAATAACCATAACTTTTTAAATAACCATAACCATAAGTTATGACACTGCATTAATTATTAAATTTTTTTGAAAATAACTTAATTATTCATAAGTATGCAGTGTCATATCTACATCTCTGACGTTTATAACAAACCAAACCGTTAAAAATCGGTTAGAAAATTAAGCAACTTATGGTTATTTTAAAAGTACGTACCACTACAACACAATGTTATGGGTGGGCGAGGTGCCTGTAGCAAGATGGCCGCCATGTGCAGACGTTCGACTCCGTTGGCCGAGACGTCTAGCCTTATATATATATATCTATGGTTGCTAACACTTCCACCTCGTCACCTGACCAGTATCGTCCAATCACATCCAGGTGCTTCCTCACCTGTCTGAGCTCTGTTGTGTTCTTCTGCAGACAGAAGACGTCTCGCGTCATCACGTACGAGGAGTTCCACCGGGCGCTGCAGGAGCTGGCTCCCAAGAGGTTCAAAGGTCAAAGCAAAGAGGAGGCGCTGCGCTCCATCGAGGCCCTGGTGGAGGGGGGGGAGCCGTCCAACGCCGGAGTGACGGTGAGAGGATTCTAAAAGGTCATGGCGTGTTTGTAAAACGACCACAAGGCTCCGAGCCTTTCATCTGTCGCCAGCGAGAAGGTTTCATTACAAGATGAGACACCAACACAACACATAGTGGAAACTGAGGCCGGGTAGAAGTGTCAGGTTGCAGCTACACAACGACAACACAACACAACACTAACCACACTCCTTCGTCCCTACATGACCCTGGAGCATCAGTGCAGTTGTACACCACATTTCACTGTTGACGTCTGAGGACATGTGAGACGTCCCAGATCCTGTGACTGTCTCTGTACTTCCTGCTCCAACCCCCAGGTGGCAGCAGCTCAGGTGAAACTGGGCGTCGGTCTGATTTGTTTCCTGTCGTCTGTGTTTCATCAGAAAGTGGCGAAGACGGCGGCGGTGGACCGTCTGACCGACGCCTCCCGCTACACGGGATCACACAAAGAGCGCTTCGATGAGAGCGGCAAGGGCAAAGGTCGCGAGGGCCGCGAGGAGCTGGTGGACAAGACCGGCTACGTGGGCGCGTACAAGAACGCCGGCACGTACGACGCCAAGGCTCCGGAGGAGAAGTAGCAAGGCAAGAGGTGGCGCCCCCACCTGGAGGTGACAGGAAGTACAGCTCCTAGAGGACTGTGGATCAGACCATTTATGTGTGTGTGTGTGTGTGTGTGTGTGTGTGTGTGTGTGTGTGTGTGTGTGAGTGTGTGCGTGTGTGTGTGTGTGCGTGTGTGAGTGTGTGCGTGTGTGTGTAGACGTGAGTAGTAGTAAGTAGTGATCATGTGATCGGTCTGCTCTCTGATAGGTGGGTTTTCATTGGACAGCTGTTAAACTAGCACGTTAGTGATGTCACTTCCTGTCAGCTGACTGATCTCCAATCAAATGTTCAAACAGCGGCAGCTTTTGGATCGATGTTGTTTAAAACTGGAATCTGACCTTTGACCTTTGACCTTTGCTACAAAGTAGAAATCATGAAAAATGTGTCTTAATGTTTGTGTTGACGAAACTGGAAACAAATGTATTGAACCAATAAAGAACGAAAACACAGTTCTCTGTTCTCCGTGGTCAGTGATGTGTCGTTACACAGGTTGAACACTAGATGGCCCCAGTCATCATCATCATCATCATCATCATCATCATCATCATCATCATCATCATCATCATCATCATCATCATCATCATCATCATCATCATCATCATCATCATCATCATCATCATCATCATCATCATCATCATCAGAATCATCAGAGTTGATAAATGTTTCTCTATCTTGTCTTTGTCATCTTAAATTTTTACTTTGTCCCTTGAATGGCTCTATACAAATTTAACTTAATATTATTATTATTATAAAAAACAAATCTTATGCTTTTAATATTTATATTAATATATTTTAATCAATTTCACGCTTTAATGTTCTTTAGGAATAGAAATAGAGAAACTCTTTAACTTCTCACAGCAGCAGCAGCTCTGCTCCTTATATTACAGGAAAGTGTTTCTTCAGCAGCCAATCAAACAGCAGCATGTCCTCAGGTGGTCAGAGACACCTGGACTCAGGTGTGTCCACTGCCAGCAGGGGGCGCTGTGACTCGTGTGTCAGTGGATTTGAAATGAATAAATAAGCTTTGTGTCCTCGGCTGCGTGACGACTCGTCCTAAAGTAGATTTACCTTCAATCACCATTTATTAAATCTCCATCCATTAAAGAGCAGCGTCCACTAATCCTGATTATACAGAGAGGACGAGGACTCAGTCTGTCCACAGACGCCTGGACGCTCACCACACTGCAGGGTCGACTCAGAGGAGACAGAGGGGGAGACAGAGGAGGACACAAAGGAGACAGAGGAGGAGACAGAGGAGGAGAGAGAGGAAGAGACAGAGAGGAGGAGACAGAGGAGGAGGAGACAGAGAGGGAGGAGACAGAGGATGGGAAAGGACTCAAAGGAGACAGAGTAGGACACTGAGGAGACAGAAGAGGAGAGAGAGGAGACAGAGGAGGAGAGAGAGGAAGAGACAGAGAGGGAGGAGAAGAGGAGGTGACAGGACAACAAGGGGAGAGACACAGAGAGGACGAGGATGAAGGACAGTTGAAGTTCATCATGGACAGAGGACGGAGAGGAACGAATGGATCCTTCAAACGCTCGTCCATCAAACGCAGCGCGTCCTGTGGATCACAGAAGGTGAGACTCACCCCTAACTCACCCCTAACTCACCCCTGTCTCACCCCTGACTCACCCCTGTCTCACTCCTGTCTCAGCCCTGTCTCACCCCTGTCTCACCCTTGTCTCACCCCTGTCTCACCCCTGACTCACCCCTGTCTCAGCCCTGTCTCAGCCCTGTCTCACCCCTGTCTCACCCCTAACTCACCCATGTCTCACCCCTGTCTCAGCACTGTCTCACCCTTGTCTCACCCCTGTCTCACCCCTGACTCACCCCTGTCTCACCCCTGTCTCAGCCCTGTCTCACCCCTGTCTCACCCTTGTCTCACCCCTGTCTCACTCCTGTCTCACCCCTGTCTCACTCCTGTCTCAGCCCTGTCTCACCCTTGTCTCACCCCTGTCTCAGCCTGTCTCACCCCTGTCTCACCCCTGTCTCACCCCTGTCTCAGTCCTGTCTCAGCCCTGTCTCACCCTTGTCTCACCCCTGTCTCAGCCTGTCTCACCCCTGTCTCACCCCTGTCTCACCCCTGTCTCACCCCTGTCTCTCCCCTGTCTCACCCCTGTCTCACTCCTGTCTCACCCCTGTCTCACTCCTGTCTCACCCCTGTCTCACCCCTGTCTCACCCCTGTCTCAACCCTGTCTCTCCCCTGTCTCAGTCCTGTCTCACCCTGTCTCACCCCTGTCTCACCCTGTCTCACCCGTCTCAGTTTGATAAATGATTGTCTGTCCTCAGTAAAGTCTCAGTTTAAACTAGAGACTGAGACAGAAACTCCTGAATGTTTACAGTCGTTATAAAGTGACCAGTAGAGTCACTTTCTATAGAAACTACCAGAGGAGTCGCCCCCTGCTGGTCACTACACAGTATGCAGTCTGCCACTCTTGATTTGTTAGTCCCTGTTCACGGGAATCAAACCCGTGGCTCCATCACGCAGGACTGTGTCTGTTTTGTCTGAGCTAAGGTCTCTGATTGGTTCACAGCTGCAGGTCAACTTCCTGTGTCTTTACAAAATAAATAATGATGTCACAGCTCATTACAGGAACATGTATTAATCTCATTTACAAGGCTGCTAATCCTGCTGACCCCCCCCCCTCTCTGTTCACTGTGCTGTCACACTAAACTGCTCATTACAAAACACAGAGTGTCAGCGAGAGTGAAACCTGTCGCTTTACAAACTCTGGATCTAATCTCTGGGGATTTTAGGCAATAAACTAATTTAACACACACATAGAAGTGAGTGAAAAGTGAAAACGATACATGTTCTCCTGTGAGTCGTGGAGGTTTGGATATTTGGTGGATGTTCGGCTGAAGTTTGATCAAGGTTTGATGGATTTTGACGGAGGTTTTGCAGATGTTTGGTGGATTTCTTAGAGCAGGTCTTAGAGTCTGGTTCATGAGAGGATGAAAGAACTGGAGGAGTCATGAGACTCTCAGAAGGATTAACTCAGAGTCATGAGACCAGATCCAAGAAAGAGTCCTGATGCCTCACGTGCTCGTCATAAGAACAACTGGTCCTCACTGGGCTGCACCGAGACACCAGAGAGACAACTGGTCCTCACTGGGCTGCACCGAGACAACAGAGGGACAACTGGTCCTCACTGGGCTGCACCGAGACACCAGTGAGAGACAACTGGTCCTCACTGGGCTGCACCGAGACACCAGTGAGAGACAACTGGTCCTCACAGGGCTGCACCGAGACACCAGAGAGAGACAACTAGTCCACACAGGGCTGCACCGAGACGCCAGAGAGACAACTGGTCCTCACTGGGCTGCACCGAGACACCAGTGAGAGACAACTGGTCCTCACAGAGCTGCACCGAGACACCAGAGAGACAACTGGTCCTCACTGGGCTGCACCGAGACACCACAGAGAGACAACTGGTCCTCACAGGGCTGCACCGAGACACCACAGAGAGACAACTGGTCCTCACAGAACCGCTTCAGTCTTCATTCCACTTTGAAGGACATTTGGACGCTCAGGTAGGAACAGGAGACGCTGTGAGGGACAAACTGATTCTGATTCTACGAGACCTGAAGACGAGCTAATGTCTGAAAGGATGCTGAGAAGTTAAACGTTCCAGAACAGTCGGAGTGAGGGGACACACGTCATCAGTCAACAATCATGATGATGATGATGAAGATGATGATGATGGTGGTAGTTTTTCATTCATGTGAGAACTGTGTAAAGCTGACGTCCGTGTGAGAGACACAGTAATCCTTCATCATCCAGAGTGAAGGAATTTGATAAAGTGCTTCAGTGAATCACACAATAACACAAAGTATCACAGTGACACACAATCACACACAGAGAGTCAGGAGTTGCACGTGTGGACGTAGAAAATGAGATTGAGAGGAAAGTGAGATGTTTCCAGGTATCTAACGACTCTACGTCTTTATCCTGAGACTCGTTCTAGATGTTTTCAGACATGAACTCTAGAGAATGTCCACACACTTGAGTCTGGACTTTCTCCGGAGATTGTCTCTCCCATATCAACCCCTGATCCCGGCTCGTATCACCACAACCTCTCGTCAGTGTCTTCTAAGTGTGTATCTCCACCTTTTCATCCTGAGGGCTTTGTATTATTTTTGTTTCCTTTTTCATTTTTGCATCTGTTGCTTCTCAGAAACATTCAAACAGCCGCTTGCTCGTCTGGAAAAAGAAACACCGGGGAAAGTGTGGATCCCCTTTCTCACATTCAGCCACTCCATCAAATATCAGGAGATTATCAGGAGTTCAGTGCAGGTCTGAAAGCAGCTTAAGTGAAACAGTTCAGTTAAAGACATCGTTGAAGTTTAATTAATTAGATTCATCCGGCGTTATAGATAAATCCAGCGTCAGTGTAACAATGTTTGTCTGTGGTGCTTTCTGATAATGTAGCCTAAACGAAGCGTGTATGAAGTGACACACACACACACAGACACACACACACACACACACACACACACACACACACACACATGAGTGCAGACAGAGAACCGGTTTAAAGGCTCTTCTGTGTGTTTGGCTGCAGCAGGATTAATAGGACTCAGGATAAGAGGATTAGATTCATAATGACAGTGAAAGCTCCGCTGCTCCAGTAATTAACCAGATCAACGAAGACAACAGCAGCTTGATGCTCAGCTGGTTTGTGACCGTTTGTTCATTTCACTTTCACCTTCACCTGTGAGGAGGAAACACACAGTAACAGACAACATGCGTGTGTGACCTCATCAAGTGAAGTGTGTCTGTGCTCAGCTCTTCTTCTCTTCTTTCAGACAGAAACTCCTGTTTTTCTGCATTTGCTTCTCTTAGTGGTTTTTATTAACTCACGTGTGAATGAGTTTCAGACTCACACTGACCTTAAATTAATTCTATCTGAGTTTAGTTTCATTATAAAACTCAGAGCTTGTTTCTCTTCAGGTTCACAGAGTCTGGATCGAGAGGACGTTCCAGAAGAGAGAATGTATCCAGATCATTCCCAGCAAAGACGCCAGCAGGTACTGACACAAACATTACAGGGACTCAAACACGTATCTGGACCATAGAGCTGTATATATAAGATCTGGACCCAGTGATGACATCTGAAGAGTGACACCTCACACAGAGAGAGAGAGAGTCCCTCTGGTCGTTGAGTCCAGTTCTGTCCTGCAGAGATCTGTCCCTCACGTTGAGGACGTCATGTGCTGTTGTGCAGGTGCAGTTGTGGTCAGCTGGTGACTCAGCACACTGCCATCCTCCCGGGGGCCAAAGAGGATGGGGCCCCCCTGGTTCAGCTGGAGGTCCAACCTGCAGAGAGATGGATTCCCCTCAAACACACCCAGGCGTCCCCGACCGATGCCTATGGAGTCATCGAGTTCCAGGGAGGAGGACATGTCAACAAGGCCATGGTACCAAAACCTCCAATACACCCAACTGATAGCAGCAGCAGTTTTAATGGTGAGATGTTCGTCTCTGACTCTCTTCTCCCCCCCCCTCTGTAGTACATCAGGGTCTCCCATGACTCCAAACCGGACTCCCTGCTCCACCTGATGGTGAAGGACTGGCAGCTGGAGCTCCCTACGCTGCTCATCTCGGTCCACGGAGGCCTTCAGAACTTTGACCTTCCTCCCAAACTCAAGCAGGTCTTTGGGAAGGGTCTGATCAAAGCTGCTGTGACCACCGGAGCCTGGATCTTCACCGGAGGAGTCAGCACAGGTACGTCAGCTCAGGCTCCTCCTCCTGGATCTTTTCAGGTGCAGGTGACCACCTCAGGTTTTGAATAAGATTCGTGTCTTTTAAGGTTTTGACTTTGTGAGCTGATTATAAAAAATCCATAATTTTGAGAGATATTTGCTTCTAGGTGAATTTAAAAAAACAAAACAGAAGGTAAGTGGAAGATCTTGACCACATCCTGGTCTTCTGTGTGTTTCAGGAGTGATCCGCCATGTTGGAGACGCTCTCAAAGACCATTCGTCCAAGTCCAGAGGGAAAGTCTGTGCCATCGGCATCGCACCGTGGGGGATCACCGAGAACAAAGAAGACCTGATTGGGAGAGACGTAAGTCAAACCAGCAGGAACCAGTCCAAACCAGGCCGATCCACACTGAACCAAACCGTACTGAACCAGACTGAACCGGACCGTGTGTTTCAGGTGACCCGGTCGTATCAGACCATGTCCAACCCGCTCAGCAAGCTGTCGGTGCTGAACAGCAGCCACTCCCACTTCATCTTGTCCGACAACGGCACCACCGGGAAGTACGGCGCCGAGGTCCGCCTCCGCCGCCAGCTGGAGAAACACATCGCTCTGCAGAAGATCAACACACGTGAGTCATGTGGTCAGCTGCAACAACCAATCACTGCTGGGTTTCAGCTTCCTGCCTTCACGGGTTGAAGGTTCAGTTCAAACCAAACCAACGTATCTTCAATTGTGAGTCCCGGTTTCTGTTAGTCGCAACCGATCAGCCCTGCTGCAACCATGTGACTGATCATGTGACCTGTGGGTTTCCCTTTGTCATCCTATGCCTGGAGCTGTTTGTAAGGCAGGGACCACAAAGGGAGGCTCAGCCGTCACCTCGGACTGCAGCCGCTGAGGAACCAGAGGAACCAGAGGAACCAGAGGAACCAGAGGAACCAGAGGAACCAGAGGAACCAGAGGAACCAGAGGAACCAGAGGAACCAGAGGAACCAGAGGAACCATCCTGGGATCCACAGTGATTCTCTCTGCAGCTCTGCCCAAATGCGTTAGCTACTTAGAGCTGCTTCAGTTACTGTAGCTCAGTTATCCGCGTAGCCAGCTTGCTTGTTCCCTCACTGTCATGCAAGGGATCCTGGGATATGTTCCCAACAGGCCAGTCACGCCGCTGTGACATCATCGATCTTCAGACGCAGCCTCAAGGTCGCGACGCAGCTTCAGTCTCTATTGTTTTATTCTGGTTCTCTTTCGATGATGAAATGGTTAAATTAGACTCTGGAAGAACAGAATCAGTTTAAGAGAAACTTAACTTCAGCATCAACTCTACAGACTCTGGATCTGTGTGTTCCAGGTCTGGGTCAGGGGGTCCCGGTGGTGTGTCTGATCCTTGAGGGGGGTCCGAACGTCATCTCCATCGTGCTGGAGAGTCTGAAGGAGGATCCTCCCGTCCCCGTGGTGATCTGTGACGGCAGCGGTCGAGCCTCTGACATCATTTCCTTTGCTCACAGATATTGTGAGGAGGACGGGTGAGGACCTCTTTGAATTTATTATCTCTCTGGTCCCTCTGAAATTATTGGACATGTCTGCACTCCGTTGTCGGGCCATTGTTCAGATCCAGATCATAACCTGCAGCTGAACTCCTCTGGATTAAATCCTACAGCGAACAACAGATGTTACAGATGTTCCACCATCTGACAGACCTGGATTCAAACTGTACATTAAACCAGATCCTGACCAAGACCTTTGACTCTGAGGTTCAGTCAGACAGAGACAGATGTCTGCTCTGCTAGTATTCACATTTTCTCTTCCTGCTGTCAGTGCAATGCATGATGGTATATCGCTTGGCTAGTGACCATCAGTTGTAAAATACAGTATAACAAACATCACTACAAAGTGTCACTGTCTCGTGATGGCGTGAGGAGCACCTGACCTAACGAGTCACATGATCTCTTCCTCCTCAGGCTGGTGAGTGACAGCGTGAAGGATCAGCTGCTGGTCACCATCCAGAAAACCTTCAACTACAGCCGCAGCCAGGCGCAGCAGATCTTCCTCATGGTGATGGAGTGCATGAAGAAGAGAGCTCTGGTAGGTCGAAGGCTCTGATTGGTTCATGTCTCAGTGACTCTGTTCTCCATCCGTGCTTTGATTAAAGATCTGTTCATCCATGTGTGGTGTGTGTGTCGTCATTCATTCACCATCATCATCAACTCAGACTCACATCTGTGCAACATCTGCAGCCAGACCAAACCTGTCTGAATTATACACTGTGGGATTCGAACCTGTTTGAGATCTGATCTCTGATCTGCTGAGAGGTTTGTAGTGTAGTGATGTGAGTGGGAGGGGCCTGAGACCTGAGATCAGACCCGGCTGACCCTACATCTGCTGGGATACATCTCTAAATGATAAATGACAGGACGTGATGTCATCAGTTGTTGGCCCAGTTACCCACCGTCAAACTTCTGATTCTCTGCATTAATAAACATCCGCGATAAATCATTGAATGAAAAAACACCTTGATATCAATATTAATCAATAAATATCTGCTTCTTCTGTCGCTGAGCGTGGCCACGGGCCGACAGCCGATTGGATGTGACCACGATGTAAAACCTGCTGACTGTGACATTAACATAATGATAAAGGTTTTAGTGGAGATTGTTCTGTCGTTTATTTAATCCCACAATCCTTTGCTTCCTCCAGAGAACAGCTGCAGCAGCATTTTGTCCATAAAATCACAATCCATCACTTAAAATGATTTGTTGTCAGATTAAAATCTGCAGCAGGTCGAGATGTTTCTGCACAGACGTGACCTGCAGCCTGTTAGCATGGGAGCTAACACATCTGGATCCACGGGGAAAGATCATGTAGCCTCTAAGTGCTGTTAGCGTGGCTGCTAACGCTGAGAGGATCATGTCTGTCAGAGGCGATCAGCGGGACAGACACGTTGTCCACCAGGGGGCGCCACCGGTGGGACAGACACAGTGTCCACCAGGGGGTGCCACCGGTGGGACAGACACGTTGTCCACCAGGGGGCGCCACCGGTGGGACAGACACAGTGTCCACCAGGGTGGGACAGACATGTTGTCCACCAGGGGGCGCCACTGGTGGGACAGACACGTTGTCCACCAGGGGGCGCCACTGGTGGGACAGACACGTTGTCCACCAGGGGGCGCCACCGGTGGGACAGACACGTTGTCCACCAGGGGGCGCCACTGAGCAAAGGCTACTGTTTGAGCTGAATTAGAGTCAAACGTCATTGTAGTTTATGAGATACATGTTGTTATGACTCAGATGACATAAGACTCAGGTGAGGAGTGTGTGTGTGTGTGTGTGTGTGTGTGTGTGTGTGTGTGTGTGTGTGTGTGTGTGTGTGTGTGTGTGTGTGTGTAGATCACAGTGTTCAGGATGGGCTCCGAGGGGCAACAGGACATTGAGATGTCGATCCTCACGGCTCTGCTCAAAGGTAACGAGAGGTTTATTCAACACATCTGTTACATGTAGTGAGTGATGTCACATGAGGTCACATGAGGTCACATGAGGTCACATGAGGTCACATGATGTCACATGAGGTCACATGATGTCACATGATGTCACATGAGGTCACATGATGTCACATGAGGTCACATGTTGTGATTGTGTTGATTTCAGGGACCAATGCTTCAGCGTCAGATCAGCTGAGTTTGGCTTTGGCCTGGAACAGAGTGGACATCGCTCGTAGTCAGATCTTTGTGTACGGACACCACTGGCCTGTGAGTCCACCTGTCTGTCTGTCCACCTGTCTGTCTGTCCACCTGTCCACCTGTCTGTCTGTCCTTCGGCTCTGTCCACCTGTCTGTCTGTCTGTCTGTCTGTCTGTCTGTCTGTCTGTCTGTGTGTCTGTCTGTCTGTCTGTCTGTCTGTCTGTCTGTCTGTCTGTCTGTCTGTCTGTCTGTCTGTCTGTCTGTCTGTCTGTCTGTCTGTCTGTCTGTCTGTCTGTCTGTCTGTCTGTCTGTCTGTCTGTCTGTCTGTCTGTCTGTCTGTCTGTCTGTCTGTCTGTCTGTCTGTCTGTCCACCTGTCTGTCCGTCCACCTGTCTGTCCGGTCTGTCCACCTGTCTGTCCCTCCGCTCTGTCCACCTGTCTGTCCCTCCGCTCTGTCCACCTGTCTGTCCACCTGTCTGTCTCTCTGTCTCTCTGTACGGTCTGTCCACCTGTCTGTCCACCTGTCTGTCCACCTTTCTGTCCACCTGTCTGTCCACCTGTCTGTCTGTCTGTCTGTCCACCTGTCTGTCTGTCCGGTCTGTCCACCTGTCTGTCCACCATTCCTTTCACCTGTCTGTCCACTGATCTCCAGACTTGTCCGTTGTCCACCTGTCTGTCTGTCCGGTCTATCTGTTTAACATATATTTGTCAGATCTGTTGCAGTATGAAGTGTTTCCTCTCTGTTTTGTGTGTTTCTCTGAGTTTGTTGCGGTTCTTCTTGTTGTCGTCTGTTCAGCCGGTGAGAACCGGGGATCGACCGAAGAGCCCTGCGGTCCAGAGAGGAGGGGGGGGAGGAGGGGGGGGAGGAGCAGGGAAAGGGAAGGCCAGAGGGAAGAAGGGAAAAGGAGGAAAAACTAAAGTGGAACCTCCTGAAGAGACGGACCCCAGAAAACTGGAGCTGCTGAGCTGGGTGAGAGACGTGTGAGCTGCTGCATGAGGTCAAAGGTCACACAGGAAATAACACCCTGAGAATCAGCTGATCCATAATCTTCAAATGATCCATCATTAACGATTCAATATTTATCCTGTATTTTCATGCACCAGTTTGATGGTGATACTGACATTGATTATATTGATGATATTGATTGATTATATTGACGTTGATCAAGAAGATGGGGATCATAGTTATAAGATTAATAATGATAATGATAAAATTATTACATTAATAACAAATTCGATACAAAAATCAAAGGGAATCTGCAAACATCAAAGACAAGAGGCAATTTATAAAATGTCATTTCAAATAAAAGACAACAAATGATATCATAATCGAAAATCAAAAATATTGATGATGAAAATGATGATGATATTGATGATGATCAAGAAGATGATGATCATAGTTATAGGATCAATAATGATGATGATGATAATATTATAATAATAACAAATTCAATACAAAAATCAAAGGGAATCTGCAAACATCAGAGAAAAGAGACAAATTATAAAAAGTAATTTCAAATAAAAGACAACAAATGATATAGTAATCGTTAATCTAAAACATTGAAAATATTGATGATGAAGATATGATGGTGATGATGATGAAGATGATTGACCGGTCTGGCAGGTGAACTCTCTGGAGCAGGCCATGATGGACGCTCTGGTTCTGGACAGAGTCGACTTCGTGAAGCTGCTGATTGAAAACGGTGTGAACATCCATCACTTCCTGACCATCCCCCGCCTGGAGGAGCTGTACAACACGGTGAGACCACGCCCACCTGAGGTCACCTGAGGTCACCTGAGGTCACCTGAGGTCACCTGAGGTCACCTGAGGTCACCTGAGGTCACACAGCAGGAGCCCGAGATGATCAGTGAGATGAGGTCAAAGTTCAGTCGAGATTCTCAGATGTTAGTTTTCTCTGATAAAACAGAAACTTAAAAATCATCACATGTGGAGTTAAAATCTGAAAAGTTCTGATTCAAAGGTTTATTTAATTTAAGGTAATTAAATCACTCCTGTGTGAATGTCAGTGATTCTCCTCCTTCCTCAAACTAACTCTCCAATAACTCCTCCTACATGAAGTTTGAATCATCATGTATTTGTTATGATGATCATTGTGACACAGATCAGCTGATTACAGACGCCTGAGGGACAGAAGAGCTTCTTCACTTTGTCTTGTCTTAAAACGGAATGTGAGGACAAGTTATGAAACAAAAGCTTTGGGCTTGAACATCTATATTCTCACTGACATGTTTATCTGCAGCTTAACGTCCATCAGTGCTCCACGTCTGTTATATCACTGCCGCTCTCTAATCTTAATCTGCTTCCCTAAAAGAAAAAGCTCTTAAAACAACATGTCGGTCACATTATTGTCAGATTAAAACTCTCTGCTGCCGTGAGACCTGCTCACTTTCCCTCTGTTCACACGCTGAGTTCATCTGTTCATCAGCCACACTGATGCTGTGATGACACCTCCACAATAAACTGTAATTATTAATCTGCTGTTTGTCTTTGTTTCTCTGCAGAAGCTCGGTCCAGCCAACACGCTGCACTTTGTGGTGCGAGACGTGAAGAAGGTGAGAGCAAGCATCTATCTATCTGTCTATCTATCTATCTATCTATCTATCTATCTATCTATCTATCTATCTATCTATCTATCTATCTATCTATCTATCTATCTATCTATCTATCTGTCTGTCTGTCTGTCTGTCTGTCTGTCTGTCTGTCTGTCTGTCTGTCTGTCTGTCTGTCTGTCTGTCTGTCTGTCTGTCTGTCTATCTGTCTATCTATCTATCTATCTATCTATCTATCTATCTATCTATCTATCTATCTATCTATCTATCTATCTATCTATCTATCTATCTATCTATCTATCTAATTATCTATCTATCTATCTATCTATCTATCTATCTATCTATCTATCTATCTATCTATCTATCTATCTATCTATCTATCTATCTATCTATCTATCTATCTATCTATCTATCTATCTATCTATCTATCTATCTATCTATCTATCTATCTATCTATCTATCATCTATCTAATTATCTATCTATCTATCTATCTATCTATCTATCTATCTATCTATCTATCTATCTATCTATCTATCTATCTATCTATCTATCTATCTATCTATCTATCTATCTATCTATCTATCTATCTATCTATCTATCTATCTATCTATCTATCTATCTATCTATCTATCTCTATATCTATCTATCTATCTATCTATCTATCTATCTATCTATCTATCTATCTATCTATCTATCTATCTATCTATCTATCTATCTATCTATCTATCTATCTATCTATCTATCTATCTATCTATCTATCTATCTATCTATCTATCTATCTATCTATCTATCTATCTAATTATCGATCTATCTATCGATCGATCTATCTATCTATCTATCTATCTATCTATCTATCTATCTATCTATCTATCTATCTATCTATCTATCTATCTATCTATCTATCTATCTATCTATCTATCTATCTATCTATCTATCTATCTATCTATCTATCTATCTATCTATCTATCTATCTATCTATCTATCTATCTATCTATCTATCTATCTATCTATCTATCTATCTATCTAATCCATCTGTGTTTCAGGGGAACCTCCCTCCAGATTACCAGATAACGCTGATCGACATCGGACTGGTGCTGGAGTTTCTGATGGGCGGAGCCTATCGCTGCAAGTACACCAGGAAGAGCTTCAGGGCGCTGTACACCAACCTGTACGGCCTGAAACGAGTGAGCACACACAGCTGCTGGAAGTTCTCCAGGAACCACGTCACGTTCCTGAGAATCAAACTGTGTTTCTGAATCTGCAGAGATTTAACTGCTCTGTCGTCTTTTCTCCTGCAGCCAAAAGCTCTGAAGCTTCTTGGGATGGAGGTTTGTTGTTATTGTTGTTGTTGTTGATGTGGTCTTTAAGTTTAGTTTGTATGTCCTGATGTGTGCGACTGATCTGTGTTCTCGTCTCTCCAGGACGATGAGCCTCGCTCGAAGGGAAAAGGAAAGAAGAACAAGAAGAAGGAGGAGGAGGTGGACATCGATGTGGACGACCCTGAGGTCTGCAGGTTTCAGTATCCCTTCCATGAGCTGATGGTGTGGGCAGTGCTGTTGAAGCGCCAGAAGATGGCGCTGTTCCTGTGGCAGCGGGGGGAGGAGGCCATGGCCAAAGCTTTGGTGGCATGTAAACTCTACAAGGCCATGGCCCACGAGTCGTCTCAGAGCGAGCTGGTGGACGACATCTACCAAGATCTGGAGAACAACTCCAGGTGAGTCCCAGAGTCCAGGTCCAGGTCCAGGTCCAGGTCCAGGTCCAGGTCCAGGTCCAGGTCCAGGTCCAGGTCCAGGTCCAGGTCCGGTTTGATGTGGTCTGAGGCAGATCCAGACTGGAGCCTGATCTCCAGCTTGTGAAGCTCAGTTGATTTGAATGTTTCCTGTCATGTGACCAGCCAGTCTGAAAACACCATTGTTGTTCTTCCAGTGTTGGTGTGTCTTGTGTGTACTACTCATGCCAGCCTGATGGGGGCGCTTGTGTTTTCCGTGCAGGGAGTTTGGTCAGCTAGCCTACGAGCTTCTGGATCAGTCGTACAAACACGATGAGCAGGTGGCCATGAAGCTGCTGACGTACGAGCTGAAGAACTGGAGTAACTCCACCTGTCTGAAGTTAGCTGTCGCCGCCAAGCACCGAGACTTCATCGCTCACACCTGCAGCCAGCTGCTGCTGACGGACATGTGGATGGGCTGCCTGAGGATGGGCAAGAGCAACAGCCTCAAGGTAACACCTGAGAAACCAAACACACAACAACACAAAGAACCAATGGAATATATGAATATCAATTGAAAACACATGAGGCTCCTACATGGGACCCTGAGGAACTCCACCAGTGATGAAATCGTCACAGTAACAGAGGGAGAAGTTGATAAAGTTTTTGTGAATCCTGTCTCCAGGTGATTTTAGGGATCGTTTTCCCTCCTTTCATCCTCCTCATGGACTTTCGTCTCGGAGACGAAGCTTCGTTCCACTCGTCCAAAGAGAACGAGGACAGTAAAAATAAAGATGACGACAACAAATCCACCAAGGTACGAACCAGATAGAGATTCTTCAGTCAGAGCGACTCGTTAAAAACAGGATAAAAACAGTAATGTCTGTGTTTTCATAGGACACCGTCTCTAATGTTGACTCGACATCAAAGAAAGGAGACGAAGAAGAAAACCAGAAGAAACATCGGAGGAGGGTTCCCATCGGGAGGCGGATCTACGAGTTCTACAACACGCCCTACACCAAGTTCTGGTTCAACACGGCAAGGACACGTTCTATATTGGAAATGCAAAGGGTCAGGACAGAGGGTGAGGACAGGGGGTGAGGACAGTGGGTGAGGACAGTGGGTGAGGACCATAGATATATATATAAGGCTAGATGTCTCGGCCAACGGAGTCGAACGTCCGCACTTGGCGGCCATCTTGCTACAGGCGGCTCGCCCACCCATAACATTGTGTTGTAGTGGTGCGTACTTTTTAAATAACCATAACTTGCAGGGGGACAGAGGGTGAAGACTGAGGGTGAGAACAGGGGGTGAGGACCATAGATATCATATATAAAGACTAGATGTCTCGTTCGACGGAGCCGGACGTCCGCACATGGCGGCCATCTTGCTAGGGGGCAGCTCGCTCACCCATAACATTGTGTTGGTAGTGGTAAATAACCATAACTTGCTCAATTTTCAACCAATTTTTAAATGATCTGGTTTGTTATAAACGTCAGAGATGTGGTTATGACACTGCATAAATTATTCATTTTTTTTAGAAAATAACATAATTATTCATAAGTATGCAGTGTCACATCTACATCTCTGACGTTTACAACAAACCAGACCGTTTAAAAATCGGTTGAAAATTGAGCAAGTTATGGTTATTTACCAACACAATGTTATGGGTGGGCGAGGCGCCTGTAGCAAGATGGCCGCCAAGTGCGGACGTTCGTCTCCGTTGGCCGGCAACGCAGACGAGACATCTAGTCTTTATATTATATCTATGGTGAGGACAGAGGGTGAGGACAGAGGGTGAGGACAGAGGGTGAGTCTTCAGAGACTGTGTTTAGTTGAACCCTTCCGATGCGTCCTGGGACCTGAGCGTAGAACCTGCTTCTCTCTGCAGATCATGTACATGGTCTACCTGATGCTGTATAACTACATCATCCTGGTGAAGATGGAGCGATGGCCGTCCCTGCAGGAGTGGCTGGTCATCTCCTACATCATCACTCTGGGGATGGAGAAGGTCCGACAGGTAAACTCGACAAGCTGTGGAACTTACTGTGGTGAAGCTGTGATGATAGTAGAACGTTCTCCTGAGGAACATGTTCTCTGACCTGACTGAACTCTTCTGTGGTCAGATCCTGATGTCGGAGCCGGGGAAGCTGAAGCAGAAGATCAACGTGTGGTTGGAGGACTACTGGAACATCACCGACCTGGCGGCCATCTCCGTCTTCCTGCTGGGTCTGCTGCTGCGGCTGCAGAACGAGCCCTACATGGGCCGGGGACGCGTCATCTACTGTGTGGACATCATCTTCTGGTACATCCGAGTCCTGGACATCTTCGGAGTCAACAAGTACCTGGGACCCTACGTCATGATGATCGGGAAGATGGTAGGACGTCCGGTCACCAGCATCAGTTACAGATAATACTAAATGTGAAGGTTCTTCATTCTGAGGATCCTTCAAAGATTATTGATCAGCATGACCTCATGCCATGAACTCAATCTGTCCATCTCCCATGCCTCCCCACCCCCCCCGTCCCTCCAGATGGTGGACATGCTGTACTTCGTGGTCATCATGCTCGTGGTGCTGCTGAGCTTCGGGATCGCTCGCCAGGCGATCCTCCATCCGGACGAGAAGCCCACGTGGCGTCTGGCTCGAAACATCTTCTACATGCCGTACTGGATGATCTACGGAGAAGTGTTCGCTGACTCCATAGACCGTAAGACTAGAGTTCATAGTAAGACTCAGTCCACTAACAGTCCTCACCTGTCCTCACCCGTCCTCACCCTCTGTCCTCACTAGGGTTGCAAAATTCCGGGAATATTCAAAGTTGGAAACTTTCCATGGGAATATACGGGAATTAACGGGAATTAACAGGAATAAACTGTAAATGTTGTGGGTAATTTATACTAACTGTATTTACCTTGTCATATACAGACATAAATATAAACATTTTGTTTTGTCATAGGCTGATTTGAGCCCTGAGGAAACTTTGGGCACTTGACTATATGCTTCTGCATCGTTGTGTCATTCTTAACATAGGTCTTTGCACAGTATTTGCTAATGTACACAGCCTTTCCTTCTACATTGGATGGGGTGAAATGTCTCCACACATGAGATAGTGCACGTGGCATTGTTCTGCAGAATAAGATGAGGAAAAAGTTTGTAAAAAAACACTAATGCAATGCCAGAGATATAAATAGTTAGCCAAACAATTGGAATCGTCTGTAAACATATTTTACAATTGATGGATAAATGAATGGAAATATCTGTGCATGTGATGGAAGAATGCACAGTGGAGGGTTGAAACTCAACGTTCCATACGTCTTTAAAATAGAGTTTTGATGTTTTTATTGCTCAGCGTTTAATTTGCGTATTTATTTATTTTTCAAAATTGCCCAAATTCCCGAGCTAAACTTCCCATGGAAAGTTTCCGGAAAGTTTCTGGAAATTTACCGGAAACTTTCCACCCCTTTGCCACCCTAGTCCTCATCTCCTGTCCTCACCCTCTGTCCTCACCCTCTGTCCTCACCCTCTGTCCTCACCCCCTGTCCTCACCCTCTCTCCTCACCCCTGTCCTCACCCTCTGTCCTCACCTTACATGTTTTAATATCTTTTAATCGTATTAACCTTGATCAATTGTCTGTCTGTGTGTAGATGAGACAGAGACATTGTGAACTGCACTGTTTAGAATCTGCTGATGATCATGATTTGTCCTCCTCTTGATCTTTGTCTGTCTCTGTCTCTTTGTCTCCTCTGTTGGACAGTTTATGCGATGGAAATCAATCGTGAGTATCAGAACAATCAATCTTCAAATTGTTTATTGTAAACTGAAAATGTAAAACTAGGTGCAGACAGGAAGTTGTGTTTGACAAAAAAGACGATTGATTTTAATAACAATATCAATCAAACCTCAACTTATCAGAAAGATGATGAATATCTGTAAACTGCAGTGTTTTTACAGTGTGATATGAATGTTCTTATTAAAGTGAACATGTGATTAAAGTGAGTGTTGGACACGTTTCAGCTCCGTGTGGAGACAACTTGTACGATGAAGACGGGAAGAAGCTTCCTCCCTGTATCCCCGGGGCCTGGCTCACGCCCGCCATCATGGCGTGCTACCTGCTGGTCGCCAACATCCTGCTGGTCAACCTGCTCATCGCCGTCTTCAAGTCAGTTTAAACACAGACCTCAGATCAGCTACAACAGACAGACAGAGGGACAGACAGAGGGACAGACAGAGGGACAGAGACACTCCAGAGTTCAGAGCCTGATTGTCAAGTTTATATTTGTGGTTTGAGTCATTGTTTGACTTTTTTATTGACTCGTTCTTTGACAAATTTTCCAGTTTGTTAATTGACGTTAATTTCTCTGACTCATTTATTGATTCGTTATTTGACGCGTTCTTTGTGTTTCTGTTTTTTCATCTTGGACTCAAAAGGAAAAATAAAGCACTTTCTCAGTTATTGATTCAAACACTTGATCAGCACATGAATCATTAATGAAACTTCTCATCAGTCCGATCCAGCATCAGTAACTCCTGATCCTCTTCATCTCCTCAGCAACACCTTCTTCGAGGTGAAGTCCATCTCCAACCAGATTTGGAAGTTCCAGCGTTATCAGCTGATCATGACCTTCCACGACCGTCCCATCCTGCCGCCGCCGCTCATCATCTTCCCGCACATCTACATCCTCCTGAAGCGTCTGTGCTGCCGCCGGTGGCCGGAGGGCGAGCACGACGACCGCGAGAGACGACTCCGTAAGATCCAAGTTCAAATCAGCTCTGTTCCACCAGAACTGAAAATATCAAGTTTCAAATACAAAGTTTGAAGCATCAAGTTAATTATCAAGTGTCTAATATTAGAAGCTGATGACTGATGGATGTGTTTCAGAGCTGGTGTTGAATCCAGAAGAGTTGAAGTCTCTTCACGAGTTCGAGGAACAGTGTGTGGAGGAATACTTCAGAGAGAAGGACGACGAGAAACAATCGTCCAACAACGAACGGATCCGGGTCACATGTGACAGGTCAGAACCAGACGCTGTCTTTAAATATACTTGTAGAACAGTGATTCACATTCTGTTGGGCTTCCCGTTGACTGTGGTTTGCTGTGTGTGGTGTTGAGGGTGGAGAACATGTTCATGCGTCTGGAGGAGGTGAACGAGCGCGAGCACTCCATGAAGGCGTCGCTGCAGACGGTGGACCTCCGCCTGGCGCAGCTGGAGGAGTTCTCCGGGCGCATGATGAACGCTCTGGAGAAGCTCGCCGGCATCGACTTCGACCTGGTCCGGTCTCGCTCCCGAGGATCGTCGGTGTGCGAGCCGGCCGCGCTGCTGCGCCACGGCAGCGTGAACAGCTCCGACGGCTACAGCCTGTACCGCTACCAGCTGGAGCACGACGAGCGGGTCTCTGTGTCCGGAGACACGGAGACCATGGACAAGAAGGTGCCGCTGAGTCCAGAGAGACAAGGAGGAGACGCAGCAGGTCCGACAGGTCAGGAGGACACGTCAGGATCCTGAGCCGAGGAACCAGGAACCTGCTGAGATGAGTCATGGTTTAACTTGTGTTTCCTGTTCCCAGGTGAGGTGAAGGAGTTCGGTTCCACCCTGGAGGTGAAGGGACAGAGGGACAGGACTCAGTCTCAGTCCAACGTGGACATCTTGATCTCCCCCTGCGACCCGGACCTCCGACCGGCCCACCCCCGACCAGAACCCCCCCAACCTGCTTCTCCTCTGGTGGACCTAACGGACTCTGATGTGGAGAAACCTCCTGAGAAGAGCCGGCTGCAGGCGGTGGCATCGTTCCCTCTGGAGACGTCGAAGGTCACCGAGTATTTATCCTCCTCCGGCAGGAAGTCGATCAGCAGCATTGTGTATAGCCCCGCCCACAGCCCCGCCCACCAGGCCGAGGACGCCGCCGTCAGTTTGACCCCCCAGGAGGCGTCTGCTGTGACGGAGGAAAGTGACGGAGGAACTGAGCCCAAACAGGAAGTGGAGCCGCCTGGGTTGTCCGATGGGGAGCAAGGGGGTGAGACGTCAGTTGGTAACCATGGTGATGGAGAGGGGGAGGAGTCATCAGAGCTGTTGCTGCTGGGGGGGGACAGGATGTACCCGACACTTCGCTCCAAGAGTCTGAACGTGAACCCGAGGAAGACGAGGAAGAAGGAGGAGACGCCGCGCTCAGCGAGCAGCGTCCGGGACCTGGTGTCAGCGTTCAGCGGGGGGGCGGGAGACACCAGACCAGAACCAGAACCAAGTCCAGGTCCAAGACCAGGTTCAGGTCTTTAACTGCTGTTTAAAGCCATTTTTCAGACATGTCCTGATGGGAACCGGGTCCAGACCTTCTCCGCAGTTTTCCTCTCACACGTGCACAACAACCTGAGAGTCTCCGCTGAGGGGCGGAGCCAGAGGCAGGAAGTGACGTTTCATTTCCACCGTGTCGATCACGTGTTTCTGTTTCCAGCTCATTGACAACGGCGTCGGCTCAAATCATCAAAGGCTCCGATGACGTCTTTGTTCTCTTTCATCCTGAGAGAGTTGTTCTCTGTTTGTCGAGTCACTCACACGATCTCTGGAGTTCAATGAACGTCTGAAAACAACTAATGTTTCAGTTCAATACTGCAGTCGTTTGTTTGTTTGTTTGTTTGTTTGTTTGTTTGTTACGATAAATTATTTAGTTCTTTATCCGATTTTTTAGAATATTATGATATTTCTGCAGCTATCAGACACAAGAAGTGAAGGTTTTAAAAGGTTAAACAAAGCATCTATTAAATATAACTTTATATTAGAATTTATTAAATTGTTTGTCTGAAATAAAGGGAATTAAATGAATAGTTTAGTTTTTATATTTATTAGATTGTAATGTTTTTACTGTATAAAATATTCGGTTCACTTGTATTGATTTTATTAACGAAGCTGAAGATCATATTATTATACTGAGTGTGAATAAAGGGAATAAAATCTACCTCTGTACAGATGTTTAGATTATTACTGATCCTTGAATAAAAGAATCAATCATCAAGTTTTTCTTTCTCATTTCACATTGTGTTTGTGACGTTTCCACACTGTTGTCGTGGTGACGAGTCAAAACTCAGTCAAATAAAGGAGGAGAAGAAGAGATGGAAGAGAATATAATTAAAAGAGGGCGGAGTTAGAGTGACCAGCTGAGAAGTGACTTGAGAAATCACAGACAGGAGCAAGGTAACTTTCTGTTTGTGGCGTTTTAAAACGTCACTCATTTGTAAATCAAGTTTTCATATTTGTTTAGAGCTTTATAAAAAATGTCATAATAAACCTGCTCCGCTTGGAGTCAAAGATTTATTTTGATGGTGATTATTAGTTATATATAAAAAACATCTGACAGCTGAAGAGGATAAACCTTTATTGTTGCTCCATCTGGTGGTCAGATTAAGAATTACATTGTGTGACAGCAGTGAGTCTCAGTTCTACAAAACACACACACGGGCGTTTTTAATTTTCCATTCACACATTTCAAACCTCAAATAAAAACACCAACAAATTCAAATGTCAAACTCAAAATAAATAAATCAGTTTGTAAATCAAAGCTGTTCGCTGATCAATATTTGATCAGTTGATGATGAGTTATGATCAATTATCAATTATCAATTAGGTTCACTCATCTTCACTCACTTACATTTAAAATGTTGATATCTGAATATATGATATCTAAAGATATTTAGATATCTTAAGATATTATATTGAACCCTGACTGATAATTTACTCATCATCATAATAAATCCTTTAATAAACAGAGACACTAACACAGAAAAAAATGCTGAGTCATCGTAATGAATCAAGTGATGAATCAGAAACATTTGAAACAAAACTCAAAACATGAGACATGATGAGAATAATAGATAAGAACTGAAACTGATCAGAAACATAAACAAACTTTGAATCTCACAAACAGAATTCTGTGATTATTAAAAAAAACTTATTGTTATTTTTCAAACTGTTTAAAAACAACAAATATCTTAAGTTTTTATAAAATACAAATTAATAAATATTATGGACATTAAAATATATGATTGTGTTTCATATAAATTTAAAAAATAAAGATAAATCTGGGTGAAATAAATGTTTACATTCGAAAATCGTTTATACGCCAAAATTATATTTATTTTACCGTTGATATTTATTACATATTTATATAGAAAATGCATAGAAAACAGTTTATGAACGTTTCCTTGTGATTAGTCAGGTTAGTATGTTACAAATTATAAATTACACATGAATCATGTTTGGAGGTTTAAAAATTAAAAATGAAAGTTGATTTTTTTAAATTTATTGGCTTAGAATATTCTTCTTGAAATTTTTATTATTTCCACCTCCTGTGCGAGAAAATATAAACTGCAATAAAACTGCAGAATTTGGTTCATACATATTTTTCCATTTGTTAAAAGTGTTTGATTCACTTACTAAAAAAATAAATAAATCTATCATTTGATGAGTTGAACTGCTTCATTTTAATTTTCTAACTGTAAATTCTGTCGTTAACAAGCCTCCGTCTCCTTCTACACCCACATGACCTCAGGCACAGTCCTCAGCCAATCACGAGCAGTCCTGTCGTCACTTGACTAGATTAGAGACAAACAGCTCCCCCTGCTGTTTGCTCTGCGCTCCCGTGGTTTATCTGATCACGCTCATTCCCATGTTGGTTGTGGAGGAGAAGTTCTCCGTGGGGACTCGAACCACTTTCCCCTGAGGAGCCGGTGGACACGCGGACCGGCAGCTGAAGACTTTGCGGCAGGACTTACGGAAGTTCTCGGACAGGAAGGCGTAGAGGACGGGGTTGATGCAGGAGTTCCCGTAGGACAGACAGTGGGACACGATACGGAAGGCGAAGGTGGCGTCGTTCAGAGGGAAGGTGCCGAACTCCACCCACATGGCGATGATGTGATGAGGCATCCAGCAAATGGTGAAGGCGCCGATGACCAGGAGAACAATCTGAGTCGTCTGCAGGAAAACACAGAGGAAGCACTCGTTAAACACTAGACCCTTCTCTAGAACCATCTTTAGACCCTTCTCTAGAACCATCTCTGATCCCTTCTCTAGAACCATCTTTAGACCCTTCTCTAGAACCATTTTTAGACCCTTCTCTAGAACCATCTTTAGACCCTTCTCTAGAACCATCTCTGATCCCTTCTCTAGAACCATCTCTGAACCCTTCTCTAGAACCATCTTTAGACCCTTCTCTAGAACCATCTTTAGACCCTTCTCTAGAACCATCTCTGATCCCTTCTCTAGAACCATCTTTAGACCCTTCTCTAGAACCATCTTTGATCCCTTCTTTAGAACCATCTTTAGACCCTACTCTAGAACCATCTCTGAACCCTTCTCTAGAACCATCTTTAGACCCTTCTCTAGAACCATCTTTGATCCCTTCTCTAGAACCATCTTTAGACCCTACTCTAGAACCATCTCTGAACCCTTCTCTAGAACCATCTTTAGACCCTACTCTAGAACCATCTCTGATCCCTTCTCTAGAACCATCTTTAGACCCTTCTCTAGAACCATCTCTGATCCCTTCTCTAGAACCATCTTTAGACCCTTCTCTATAACCATCTCTGAACCCTTCTCTAGAACCATCTCTGATCCCTTCTCTAGAACCATCTCTGAACCCTTCTCTAGAACCATCTCTAGACCCTTCTCTAGAACCATCTCTGATCCCTTCTCTAGAACCATCTTTAGACCCTTATCTAGAACCATCTCTGAACCCTTCTCTAGAACCATCTTTAGACCCTTCTCTAGAACCATCTCTGATCCCTTCTCTAGAACCATCTCAGATCCCTTCTCTAGAACCATCTTTAGACCCTTCTCTAGAACCATCTCTGAACCCTTCTCTAGAACCATCTTTAGACCCTTCTCTAGAACCATCTCTGATCCCTTCTCTAGAACCATCTCTGAACCCTTCTCTAGAACCATCTTTAGACCCTTCTCTAGAACCATCTCTGATCCCTTCTCTAGAACCATCTTTAGACCCTTCTCTAGAACCATTTTTAGACCCTTCTCTAGAACCATCTTTAGACCCTTCTCTAGAACCATCTCTGATCCCTTCTCTAGAACCATCTCTGAACCCTTCTCTAGAACCATCTTTAGACCCTTCTCTAGAACCATCTTTAGACCCTTCTCTAGAACCATCTCTGAACCCTTCTCTAGAACCATCTTTAGACCCTTCTCTAGAACCATCTTTGATCCCTTCTCTAGAACCATCTTTAGACCCTACTCTAGAACCATCTCTGAACCCTTCTCTAGAACCATCTTTAGACCCTACTCTAGAACCATCTCTGATCCCTTCTCTAGAACCATCTTTAGACCCTTCTCTAGAACCATCTCTGATCCCTTCTCTAGAACCATCTTTAGACCCTTCTCTATAACCATCTCTGAACCCTTCTCTAGAACCATCTCTGATCCCTTCTCTAGAACCATCTCTGAACCCTTCTCTAGAACCATCTCTAGACCCTTCTCTAGAACCATCTCTGATCCCTTCTCTAGAACCATCTTTAGACCCTTATCTAGAACCATCTCTGAACCCTTCTCTAGAACCATCTTTAGACCCTTCTCTAGAACCATCTCTGATCCCTTCTCTAGAACCATCTCAGATCCCTTCTCTAGAACCATCTTTAGACCCTTCTCTAGAACCATCTCTGAACCCTTCTCTAGAACCATCTTTAGACCCTTCTCTAGAACCATCTCTGATCCCTTCTCTAGAACCATCTCTGAACCCTTCTCTAGAACCATCTTTAGACCCTTCTCTAGAACCATCTCTGATCCCTTCTCTAGAACCATCTCTGAACCCTTCTCTAGAACCATCTCTAGACCCTTCTCTAGAACCATCTCTAGACCCTTCTCTAGAACCATCTCTAGACCCTTCTCTAGAACCTGGTTTAGAAACTTGTTTAAAGGTTCAGTGTGAAGAATGTAGTGGCATCTAGTGGTGAAGTGTCATGTTGCAGCTGAACACCCCCCCCCCGAACCTATGATAGCTTCAGTTGTCATAGAAACTCAAAAGGTTTAGTTTGTCCAGTCTGGGCTACTTAAAAAACATGGCTGCCTCCGTAGTGAGGAGCCGCTCCTGATGTAAATGTAAAGTATTTACATGTAAAGTATTTAAATATAAAGTATTTAAATATAAAGGGAACATTCCAGGTTAAAGAAAAGAAAAATTCACAGAATCTAGATGAAACACACGAGTGAAAACATCACTAGGATTATTTTATATTAACTTATTGCCAATAGATCCTTTCACCTATAAATCGTACACACTGGACCTTTAACACCTTCTTTCGAACCTCCTCTGGAACCTGGAACATTTTTAAAACCTTCTCAAGAACTTTCTCTGGAACCTTCTTTAGAACTTTTCTCTCTGGAACCTTATCAGGAACCTTCCTCCTCTTCTTTGTTCGGTTTATTCGGTGGCATCCAACGCCAAGGTGCATTACCGCCATCTACTGCTGTACTTCTTCCAGTTTCTCAAGAGCTTACTCTGGAACCTTCTTTAGACCTTTCTCTGGAACCTTCTTAAGAACCTTATCGGTAAACTTCTTTAGTACCTTCTCAAGAACCATCTATGGGACGTGCTCTGATTCTATGTTTCACATCTACGTATTTAATCTGATTAATAAACTGAAACTTGATGTAAACTCATCGACAGCAGAACAAACTGAGTCTCATCATCGAGCAAATGAATAAAAACCTGCTCGTTCATTCAGGCGTCACCAGAACGTTCTGTTTCTCAGCGAGGTGATGTCACACTTTGTTCTCCAGGTTCTCCAGGTTCTCCTGACTGTTCTACGACCATCACTTTTCGTGGTCTTTGTTTGTCTGGTTCATTTAAAAATTGATTTTCTGAAGGTTCAGCCTCGGATGTCTCTGAAAGTCAGTCAAACAAACAGAGGACAAACAGGTGGACACGTCTTCTCCAGAGAGACGAGGACTGTGTCCCACCAACAGTGATGCAACACCTCTCACTGTGATGGAGGACATTTCTGTGTCCAGAGGACAGAGCTGCTCAGTCTCCTCCGTCTTCTCATATCTTGTCATGTCCTCTGAAGGGTTTGGTTTGAGGATCTCTTCTATTCTTAGTCTCTTGTCTAAATATTTATTCTGACCTCCACCAGGAGCAGCGGGACTCAGCTGGAGACCTGGGGTCCGGTGGAATCGTTGGTTTACTTCAGAAGAATCAGACTGAGACATTAAGTGTTTCAGCAGACGCCAATAAGAGTTGTTTGAATTCTCTGAATGAAAAGAAAAAGATCTTGAAAGCTTCCTCACTTATCTCCTTCAGCAGAGGAAACAATGAACCTTCCTGTAAAGAAGAGGAGATATTTCTGTCCCATAGTTAAACAGCAAGAAGAGGAGGAGGAGGAGGAGGATGAAGAGGAGGAGGAGGAGGAGGAGGAGGAGGAGGAGGAGGAGGAGGAGGAGGAGGAGGAGGAGGAGGAGGAGGAGGAGGAGGAGGAGGAGGAGGAGGAGGAGGAGGACTGTACCTTCCTCTTGACGCTCTCAGACTTCTGTGACATCGTCTTCATTTTCTTGTAAAGATGAAACAAAACCTGCAAAAACACAAACAGTGAGTTAATCAGGCAGGTGACTGTTGCCATAGAGACAGAAATTCATTCATTAATGTTCATTGGAACTGAAAATAAAGGAAAACATCAGAATATGAAGACGTTCACTATCATCAACAACATTTGGATCAACTTTCTCTGGAGCTGATGATTCACTTTACATTTAGTTTTTAAACTTCAACACATTCTGATGTCACCAGATTGAACAGATCGATATGAATCAATAAATCACAGCTGGAAGTTTTACTTTGAAACTTCTCTGCGGTGCTACTCTCCGCGCGCTTTTACGCACAGACTATATGATCCTCGGGACTTTGACCTTTGCTCTGTGCGCTGTCACGTGCGCGTGATTTACAGCAGCTCGGTGAAACTTTACAGATGTGGAGCGCGTGCACGGACCCTGGCTTAGTGAAACTTTACAGATGTTGGGCGCGTGCACGGACCCTGGCTCAGTGACACATTACAGATGTTGGGCGCGTGCACGGACCCTCAGTGAAACTTTACAGATGTGGTGCGCGTGCACGGACCCTGGCTCAGTGAAACTTTACAGATGTTGGGCGCGTGCACGGACCCTCAGTGAAACTTTACAGATGTTGGGCGCGTGCACGGACCCTGGCTCAGTGAAACTTTACAGATGTTGGGCGCGTGCACGGACCCTCAGTGAAACTTTACAGATGTTGGGCGCGTGCACGGACCCTCAGTGAAACTTTACAGATGTGGTGCGCGTGCACGGACCCTCAGTGAAACTTTACAGATGTTGGGCGCGTGCACGGACCCTCAGTGAAACTTTACAGATGTGGGCGCGTGCACGGACCCTGGCTGAGTGAAACTTTACAGATGTTGGGCGCGTGCACGGACCCTCAGTGAAACTTTACAGATGTTGAGCGCGTGCACGGACCCTCAGCGAAACTTAACAGATGTTGGGCGCGTGCACGGACCCTCAGTGAAACTTTACAGATGTTGGGCGCATGCACGGACCCTCAGTGAAACTTTACAGATGTTGGACACGTGCACGGACCCTGCACGTGTCCAACATCTGTAAAGATGTTGGACACGTGCACGGACCCTCAGTGAAACTTTACAGATGTTGGGCGCGTGCACGGACTCTCAGTGAAACTTTACAGATGTTGGGCGCGTGCACGGACCCTCAGTGAAACTTTACAGATGTGGACGCGTGCACGGACCCCGGCTCAGAGACACTTTACAGATGTGATGCGCGTGCACGCACCCGGGTGTAGCAGAGGCTGATGAGCAGCAGCGGCAGCAGGTATCCCAGCAGCAGGATGGACACGCGGTACGCGCGCCTGGAGGCCCCGCCCCATTGCTCCCAGCAGAACGTGCTGTTGGGGGCGAGCGCGTGCCCGCTGAGGGTCTGGTGCTGGGCCACCGGCCACGCGCACGCCACCGACAGGGTCCAGATGACGCACGCCCCGACCAGCGCGTTCCTGCGGCTCCTCACGCACGGAGCCTGGTTGGAGCGCACCACGGCCACGTAGCGGTCCACGGACATGGCGACCAGCGTGAAGATGCTGACCAGCATGGACACGGTGAAGAAGAAGTGTCCGAAGCTGCAGAGGAACGAGCCGAACACCCACTGGGGCAGCGAGTAGACCCCGGCCTGCAGCGGGACGCAGAACAGGAGGAAGAGGAGGTCCGCCACGCTCAGGTTCAGGATGAAGATGTTGGTGGTGCTGCCGGTTCTCCTCCCTCCTCCTCCTCCCCCCCCCCTGGCCCCGCTGCACCTCACCCCGCAGATCACCAGCATCACCAGGCTGTTCCCCACCAGGCCCACCACGAAGATCAGCCCGAACACCAGCGGCACCACCACCGCCTCCGGACTTGAACCCGCGTCCTGCGCCTCGGACAGGTTCCACCCGGCGACCCCAGCCCAGCCGGAGGACGCGTTCCCCGGCAGCAGCATGATGGAGCTCCGCGGGGGGGGCGGGAGGGTGTGGGGGGGTAGGGAGGTGGAGGATCAGAGAAGAAGTCCGGGAAGGACTGAGTGAAAGACCAGGTCCATGATCCGGATCAAGCACCTTCAGCCGCGCAGACCTGTGGGACCTGAGGGAACCACTGCAAGCTACTGGAGGACAGGCAACACAGCTTCCTGTCAGGATGTCAAAGTAAAACAACTTGAGCCATGTGCACTTTATTCAAAGTTCAAAATAAAAGAAACTTTGAGTCGATAAACCGGAAACAAAGATAAAACCTTGAGTTAAGAGTGTCAGGCGAGTTTAGATGGAAAACGCAAAGACACGATAATAATAAAAAAATCATAAAAATCATAATAATCATAGGAATCATAATAATCACAATAAACATAATAATAATCGTAATCATAATAATAAAATGAACTTTTCTATAATAATGTTTAATAAAAATTCAGGTACTATTTCTACACACGTCATCTGACTCGTCTGTTTTCTTTTCTATGATCATGTTTTATTTTGAAGGCAAATTAACTTCCTGTTGAGAGGTGAGTGAAGCCTCTTCATATCAAAGTGCTTTTATTACACAGTTTAATTAATGTTTATTCTCTTTATTATTTTATTCACTCTATTACCGGAGCTATGTTTGAAGTCACGTGACGGAGCAGATGAATAGTTACTTTAGTTACTTAGTTACTGCTCTCACTTTAGTTACTACAAGAAGTAATCAGGGACAAAAGCATGAAGAACACATCATGTTTACAGACGAAAGAGTTAATTTCCTGCCTGATGATTTATGATGTCACAGATATAATAACGTTTATGAGCGTGTGTGTGTGTGTGTGTGTGTGTGTGTGTGTGTGTTTCCAGTAAGAACACCTACCTTATCATTAACAGTTGACCCAGTTTCTGAGTTGGAGGTTAAGGTCAGAGGTCAGATGTGATTAGCCGTTGGAGTTGGTTATAAATTAGTCATAATTAAGGTTAGAGATAAGGTTTGGGTAAGGCTGTTCAATAGTGTGTGTGTGTGTGTGTGTACTTATATATTTGAATGTGTTAGAACACTGACCGTACGGAGAGAGGACATTTTAAGAAGTCAAGACATTTTGACTAGTCCTCACTTTCCCAATGGGCTGAGGGTTAAGACTTGGATTTAGGTTTAGGTTTAGGTTGGGTTTACCTTAAATTAAGGTGAGGGTAAGCGTTTAGTTTTGATAGCTAAGGTTTGGGTAAGGGGCTGACAAATACATTACACCAATGAGTGTCCTCACTAAGATAGAAGTAGAAGAATGTGTGTGTATAGCATGTTCTTCATTTCAAAATAAGAGCGCACTGACACGATGTGACTTTGCTTCATGTCCGACTCGAGTTTCGTGTCATTGGCTCAAAGTTTCCTCGACTGGTTAAAACATATCAGGGAAAAAGCTGATGATCAGCAGCTGAGGAGCCGCCACGTTTCATCAGAGGTTAATGATTGGTGTGTGTGCTTGTAGGTGTGTGTGTGTGTGTGTGTGTGTGTGTGTGTGTGTGTGTGTGTGTGTGTGTGTGTTAAAGTTTCTCTTTCCTCTTTAAAAACCTTCAGAAAATGTAAAAAACACCTTTTATGTAGAACAAGTCACATAAAACGAATCAGGTTTTTTGGTGAAGTTTTTCATTGATGGATTTTATTGTTTTCCTTGTAAATAAACATATACATGACACCTCATAATTGTGTTTCCGTTATATAATCATGTTCCTGTTAAATGACTGTAAAGTGTTGCGGTTGTCAGGGAGACGACTGGTGGGATTTTCCTTCATGGTTTATTTTGTGTTTATTCATGTGTGTGTTAAACATCAAAGAGATTTTTAATAAAGGTTCAGATGAAATAAACACACACACCCACACACACACACACACACAAACACACACACACACACACACACACACACACACACACACACACACACACACACACAGTCATTACTCTCATCTGACCTTAACTGACCAAACATTCACCTCTGACAGAACGTGGCATCTCCTCAGCTGCTGATCCACTTTTTCTCCACTTTTTTTAGCTTTTAGTGTGTGTGTGTGTGTATGTGTGTGTGTGTGTGTGTGTGTGTTTGTTAGTGTGTGTGTGTGTGTGTGTGTGTTTGTGTGTGTGCGTTCCTGTTCTCTACCTTAGAGTGAGACCCTTGTGTGTGGATACACTCAAGTTTCAATTTAAAGATATAATATGTAACAACTCTTCATTAACTAGATCTTTGTTTTGTATTTTGTTGTCTTGTGAACCAACATCATCCAAAATGTTTTCAACAATGTTGAAGCTCAGAGAATTATTCAAGTTAACCAACAAGTTGAAACGACACGTTTCTAAAATCAAACAGGAAGTAGCAGAATGTCACAACTAAAGATCTGAGGATACAAGTTTGAACTGAAAATAAGTTTAATTTTGATAGTAAATTAATCCTGGTAAAACTACTGTGATGAAATCGGAAGTAAACTGTGTGAAAATTTTATAAATGATGAAACGTCAAAAAAACATTTCTGTGAAATCTTGAATCTACAGGATGAAAATTACCAGAGATCAATAAACTAAATCCACATTTCCTTAACTCATGTTTCTGTCATTGAATCGTTTAACTTCACTTTTAATCTTCTCCTGTTTTATTTCATAATAGAAATTCAACTAGTCTGAAACATCATTCATAACGATAACAATAACAACAATAACAACAATAACAATAATATGATGAGTTAAAATAAGTTCACTGTTCTGATGACTGGTTTCTGTGTCCAGTCATCAACATGTTTTCAGATGTTTCAGCCAATCACAGAGCAGCAGAGGAGGGCGTGTGACCCGTGAGAAGACACGTCGCCTCAGCTCTGATAAACAGCTGCTGACCACCGAGCGCTCTGATTGGCTGTGGCCCAGCCGGGTTCGGGGATAAAACCTGAACGAGCACGACACCTCTTCACCTTCATCACCATGGCCTTTCTCTGGATCGTCTCGTGCTTCGCCTTCGTCAGCGCCGCCTATGGTCAGAGTTTGATTTTAAATTATATTGACAAAAATTATCTTAATCGTTCAAACCTTATTTTCCATTTTTACTTCATTTATGTGTCAGTGATTCGTAGTTTAACAAACGGAGCAGGAGCATTAGTTTGTCTCTGGATCAATCACATTCAAATGATGATTATTGATCAGTTTGTATTTTATAGTTCAGTATCACTGTGCCTCTGCTGCCACCTGCTGGTTACTGCATCGAACCCGTTTCTTAGAGTCTGGGTCACATTCTATGTTTGAGCAGGTTTTATCCAGCAGGGGGCAGGTTCTCTCCAGTGGCAGAACAGCAGAGTCTAGTCCTTTAACACCTGTCGTACCTCTCTACCTGTCGTCCTGTCGTACCTCTCTACCTGTCGTACCTCTCTACCTGTCGTACCTGTCGTACCTGTCGTACCTGTCGTACCTCTCTACCTGTCGTACCTCTCTACCTGTCGTACCTCTCTACCTGTCGTACCTCTCTACCTGTCGTACCTCTCTACCTGTCGTACCTCTCTACCTGTCGTTCTGTCGTACCTGTCGTACCTCTCTACCTGTCGTACCTCTCTACCTGTCGTACCTCTCTACCTGTCGTACCTCTCTACCTGTCGTACCTCTCTACCTGTCGTTCTGTCGTACCTGTCGTACCTCTCTACCTGTCGTACCTCTCTACCTGTCGTACCTCTCTACCTGTCGTACCTCTCTACCTGTCGTACCTCTCTACCTGTCGTACCTGTCGTACCTGTCGTACCTGTCGTACCTCTCTACCTGTCGTACCTCTCTACCTGTCGTACCTCTCTACCTGTCGTACCTCTCTACCTGTCGTACCTCTCTACCTGTCGTACCTCTATACCTGTCGTACCTCTCTACCTGTCGTCCTGACCCTCACACTGTCGTCCTCTCAGGCTGCGGAACCCCCTCCATCGCCCCCCAGGTGTCAGGCTACGCCCGCATCGTTAACGGTGAGGAGGCGGTGCCTCACTCCTGGCCCTGGCAGGTGTCCCTGCAGGTGAGTCAGCTGACCTCAACCCTCTCCTCCTCCTCCTCCTCCTCCTCCTCATCATCATCCTCCTCCTCCTCCTCCTCCTCCTCCTCCTCCTCCTCCTCCTCCTCCTCCTCCTCCTCCTCCTCCTCCTCCTCCTCCTCCTCCTCCTCTTCTTCTTCTCCAGTTCAGATGAGTTTGTTTTTGTTTCTCACAGCAATCCAGCGGCTTCCACTTCTGTGGAGGATCTCTGATCAACGAGAACTGGGTGGTGACCGCCGCCCACTGTAACGTCAGGTCAGAGAAACACACAAACAACACACAAACAACACAACAACACAACAATTTCAAGAAACCGTTCATGTTTCTTTCAACATCTGAGGATCTTTACTGTGTTAAAAATAATAAATGATGCAGTTTTGTGTGAACTGACCCTTTAAAGTCGTGCTTCCTGTTTCCTGTCAGGACCTACCACAATGTGGTCGCTGGAGAACATAACAGGGGATCCGGCTCCAACGAGGCCATCCAGAAGCTGAAGCCCGCCAAGGTGAGAACCAACCATCAGCCAATCAGCTGTTAGAACACACCACCTCCCTCCACTAACACCCACCTCCCCTCCCAGGTGTTCACCCACCCCCGCTGGAACCCCCAGACCATCAACAATGACATCGCCCTCATCAAGCTGTCCAGCCCTGCCAAGCTGGGCACCAACGTGTCCCCCGTCTGCCTGGCCGGCTCCGCTGATGTCTTCTCCCCTGGCATGTCCTGCGTCACCTCCGGCTGGGGTCTGACCCGCTACAACGGTGAGACACACGTCAGCTGCACCGACTGAACCTTCGAATGACTAACTCCACTTCAGAGACTTTTACTTTGAAAGGGGAAGAGGATTTCTGAGTGTTTCCTGTGTCCACAGCTCCCGGCACTCCCAACCTGCTCCAGCAGGCGGCGCTCCCCCTTCTGTCCAACGATCAGTGCAAGAGACACTGGGGCAGCAGCATCTCCGACGTCATGATCTGTGCTGGAGCAGCTGGAGCCACTTCCTGCATGGTGAGGCCCCGCCCACATACCTGACCCACCTGTCTCACCCTCTCCAGTCACATTCCTGTGATGTTCAGTTCTCTCTTGGTCCTGTTGTGTGTCAGAAGCTGTGTTTTGTTGTTGATGTTTGTTGTTGACCTGTGTGTTGTGTTGCAGGGCGACTCCGGTGGTCCTCTGGTGTGTGAGAAGGATAACGCCTGGACTCTGGTCGGTATCGTGTCCTGGGGAAGCAGCCGTTGCTCCACCTCCACTCCCGCCGTCTACGCTCGCGTCACCGAGCTCCGCAGCTGGGTCGACCAGATCCTGGCCGCTAACTAAACCCTCAGGAGCTGAGCCGCCACCTAGTGGGGAAACAGAGGAACCCTGAGACCCCGGACCTCGGTCCCACGTCAGAGTGTGGTTTATGAAGGATAATAAAAACAATGAACCTCAACGACTGTGTTTGTCCTCCTTTGAATTTGTGTCTTTTCTACAGAAACTGAATGAACCTGATAAAACGACTCAGACACAGAAACATTAGAACTGAAGAACCTGGTTTTATTTTCTTCCATAGATCTCTGACGTCACTCATCATCTCATCCAAACATCAACTTGTAGAAACATCTTGTCTCAGAAGGATGAAGAGACACAAGATGCATTCTTTTACCTCTACAATGAATTATTGAAATCCTTATTATCAGGAAGTGAAGGACTTTTGATTTCCTATCAAGGTGTTGTGGTCTCTCTGGCTCTTGTGCTCCGGTCCTTGTGATCCTCACTTGTTCTCATGTGTTTCACCTGTAGTCAGAGTTTAAGTTTAGTTGTGAAGTATTTAAAAGTATGTTGAAGTGACTGGTTTGTCTGAGGCTGTTGTGGTGAGACCCCTGTGGCATCGTCTATTAACACAGTTAATGAGACGTATGAGATTATGATGAGCCCACACACGTTGCATCATGGATTAAAGAGCTCATTGCACCATGTAATCTCAAAACATCACATCTGCAGACTGACTGTGGCTCTGGAGTCTAGAAGATCAGAACAGGAAGTGAAACCTCATCTCCCAGAGTCTTCTCCTGTTTATGTGTCTGTGATCAGTGACATCTGTCAATGTCAATTATATTTATACAGCACATTTAAAACAACTTGGTTGACCAACGTGCTTTACAGGTGTAATGGTACAACAAAAGGACAGTTTAATGTAATACATCATAGTGCAAGTAATACCAATAAATTAAATTATTAATGTCAAATAATAAAAATGAAAATAAAAATAAAAATAAAAATAAAAGTAAAAGTAAAAGTTAAAATAAAAATAGAAATGGGAATAAAAATAGGAATAAAAATAGAAATAAAAAATAAATAGAAATGAAAAATAAATAAAAAAAATTAAATAAAAATATTCTTTATAAAAATATATATTTTTTTAAATATTGTTTTTAAAAATAAAAATTTAAAAAAAAATAGATATACAATACGATAAATAAATTCAGCTGCGATGAAAGTACTGACCTCGAGGAGAGCCTGGGAGAACAGGTGTGTTTTAGTAGTGATTTAAAGTGTGTTAAAGACAGGCCCGATCTGATGTGAAGTGGTTGTTCCACAGGTCACCAGCCTGGTCTGAGGTCTGTGAAGGAGCAGCTGGTTGGCTGATCTCAGGTCCCTCACTGGAGTGTGTACACAGAGAAGTTCGGATAAGTGACACAGATCCAGTCCGTTAAGAGAATAAAAGTTGTTGATATCAGTCGACCCACAGATGATGAATGCGGCTGTTTTAAAAGTCGGTTAAATATTTGTATGTTTGATTATTGAAATGTGACAAATATTTTAAATTAAATGCTTCAAGTTCTTATCTGCTACTTCTAACAGCAGTGACCTTTGACCTCATCAACTATTCACCCATATTAAATCACATTGTCACCACTGTGTTTGTTTCCTTGACAACAGTGAAGCTGCAGACTTCCAACAAAACAACAAATATTGTTCATTGTCAAAAACAACAAGAGACAACTTAATAAACAATAAAATCTAAAGATCAATGCATTTACCATACGTTGATATTATAATATCACTTATTGTAACTAAACACAATAAAACTGAATAACAATCAAACAAATTCTTGTTTCTTGTTTTATGTTCTCAACAAGTATGTGTGTGTATCTGTTATGTCCCCATATTGACCCCTGTTCCTGTTTGGTGTGTGTTCCTGAAAAATTCACTTCAAACTTTAATCCAGTTTATTTGATATTTAATCTTTTCTGGAACCAGTTCATCAAAGTGTCTTTTAGAACAAGCAGAAAATAAAGTTCGACGTCAAATCAAATGAAACTGTGAAGTTATAGAAAGTTTTCTCTTGAATCTTGTTTCTGTTTGATTTCATCTTCACATTCATGTTGTTCTTGTTGTTGATGATGTCATAATGATGTCACCAGGTTGCAGCTCTCCCGCCATCCCCCCGTCATCACTGGCTACTCTCGTACCGTGAGGAGGCGTGTGACCCGTGAGAAGACACGTCGCCTCAGCTCTGATAAACAGCTGCTGACCACCGAGCGCTCTGATTGGCTGTGGCCCAGCCGGGTTCGGGGATAAAAGCTGAACGAGCAGGACACCTCTTCACCTTCATCACCATGGCCTTTCTCTGGATCGTCTCGTGCTTCGCCTTCATCAGCGCCGCCTATGGTCAGAGTTTGATTTTAAATTATATTGACAAAAATGTTCTTAATCGTTCAAACTTTATTTTCCATTTTTACTTCATTTATGTGTCAGTGATTCGTAGTTTAACAAACGGAGCAGGAGCATTAGTTTGTCTCTGGATCAATCACATTCAAATGATGATTATGGATCAGTTTGTATTTTATAGTTCAGTATCACTGTGTCTCTGCTGCCACCTGCTGGTCACTGCATCGAACCCGTTTCTTAGAGTTAGGGTCACGTTCTATGTTTGAGCAGGTTTGATCCAGCAGGGGGCAGGTTCTCTCCAGTGGCAGAACAGCAGAGTCTAGTCCTTTAACACCTGTCCTACCTGTCGTACCTGTCGTACCTGTCGTCCTGTCGTACCTGTCGTACCTCTCTACCTGTCGTACCTCTTTACCTGTCGTACCTCTCTACCTGTCGTACCTCTCTACCTGTCGTACCTCTCCTACCTGTCGTACCTGTCGTACCTGTCGTACCTGTCGTACCTGTCGTACCTCTACCTGTCGTCCTCTCTACCTGTCGTACCTGTCGTACCTCTCTACCTGTCGTCCTCTCTACCTGTCGTACCTGTCGTACCTCTCTACCTGTCGTACCTCTCTACCTGTCGTACCTGTCGTACCTGTCGTCCTGTCGTACCTCTCTACCTCTCTACCTGTCGTACCTCTCCACCTGTCGTCCTGACCCTCACACTGTCGTCCTCTCAGGCTGCGGAACCCCCTCCATCGCCCCCCAGGTGTCAGGCTACGCCCGCATCGTTAACGGTGAGGAGGCGGTGCCTCACTCCTGGCCCTGGCAGGTGTCCCTGCAGGTGAGTCAGCTGACCTCAACCCTCTTCTCCTCCTCCTCCTCCTCCTCCTCCTCCTCTTCCTCCTCCTCCTCCTCCTCCTCCTCCTCCTCCTCCTCCTCCTCCTCCTCCTCCTCCTCCTCCTCCTCCCCCTCTTCCTCCTCCTCCTCTTCTTCTTCTCCAGTTCAGATGAGTTTGATTTTGTTTCTCACAGCAATCCAGCGGCTTCCACTTCTGTGGAGGATCTCTGATCAACGAGAACTGGGTGGTGACCGCCGCCCACTGTAACGTCAGGTCAGAGCGACACACAAACAACACAAACAACACAACAATTTTAAGAAACCGTTCATGTTTCTTTCAACATCTGAGGATCTTTACTGTGTTAAAAATAATAAATGATGCAGTTTTGTGTGAACGGACCCTTTAAAGTCGTGCTTCCTGTTTCCTGTCAGGACCTACCACAATGTGGTCGCTGGAGAACATAACAGGGGATCCGGCTCCAACGAGGCCATCCAGAAGCTGAAGCCCGCCAAGGTGAGAACCAACCGTCAGCCAATCAGCTGTTAGAACACACCACCTCCCTCCACTAACACCCACCTCCCCTCCCAGGTGTTCACCCACCCCCGCTGGAACCCCCAGACCATCAACAACGACATCGCCCTCATCAAGCTGTCCAGCCCTGCCAAGCTGGGCACCAACGTGTCCCCCGTCTGCCTGGCCGGCTCCGCTGATGTCTTCTCCCCTGGCATGTCCTGCGTCACCTCCGGCTGGGGTCTGACCCGCTACAACGGTGAGACACACGTCAGCTGCACCGACTGAACCTTCTAGTGACTTACTCCACTTCAGAGACTTTTACTTTGAAAGGGGAAGAGGATTTCTGAGTGTTTCCTGTGTCCACAGCTCCCGGCACTCCCAACCTGCTCCAGCAGGCGGCGCTCCCCCTTCTGTCCAACGATCAGTGCAAGAGACACTGGGGCAGCAGCATCTCCGACGTCATGATCTGTGCTGGAGCAGCTGGAGCCACTTCCTGCATGGTGAGGCCCCGCCCACATACCTGACCCACCTGTCTCACCCTCTCCAGTCACATTCCTGTGATGTTCAGTTCTCTCTTGGTCCTGTTGTGTGTCAGAAGCTGTGTTTTGTTGTTGATGTTTGTTGTTGACCTGTGTGTTGTGTTGCAGGGCGACTCCGGTGGTCCTCTGGTGTGTGAGAAGGATAACGCCTGGACTCTGGTCGGTATCGTGTCCTGGGGAAGCAGCCGTTGCTCCACCTCCACTCCCGCCGTCTACGCTCGCGTCACCGAGCTCCGCAGCTGGGTCGACCAGATCCTGGCCGCTAACTAAACCCTCAGGAGCTGAGCCGCCACCTAGTGGGGAAACAGAGGAACCCTGAGACCCCGCACCTTGGTCCCACGTCAGAGTTTGGTTTATGAAGGATAATAAAAACAATGAACCTCAATGACTGTGTTTGTCCTCCTTTGAATTTGTGTCTTTTCAACAGAAACTGAATGAACCTGATAAAACGACTCAGACACAGAAACATTAGAACTGAAGAACCTGGTTTATTTTCAGACTGTTTCTTCCATAGATCTCTGACGTCACTCATCATCTCATTCAAACATCAACTTGTAGAAACATCCTGTCTCAGAAGGATGAAGAGACACAAGATGCATTCGTTTACTACTGCTACAGTTAATGAGACATATGAGATTATGATGAGCCCACACACGTTGCATCCTGTATTAAAGAGCTCATTGCACCATGTAATCTCAAAACATCACATCTGCAGACTGACTGTGGCTCTGGAGTCTGAAGATCAGAACAGGAAGTGAAACCTCATCTCCCAGAGTCTTCTCCTGTTTATGTGTCTGTGATCAGTGACATCTGTCAATGTCAATTATATTTATACAGCACATTTAAAACAACTTGGTTGACCAACGTGCTTTACAGGTGTAATGGTACAACAAAAGGACAGTAAATGTTATACATCATAGTGCAAGTAATACTAATAAAATAAAATTATTAATGTCAAAATAATAAATATGAAAAATATAATTAAAAATAATTAAAAAAATTATATAAAATATAAGATATAGGATAAGATAAATAGAATCAGCTGCGATGAAAGGAACTGACTTTGAGGAGACCCTGGGAGAACAGGTGTGTTTTTAGTAGTGGTACTGTGTTTGTGAAGCTGCAGACTTCCTACACAACAACAAACATTGTTCTTTTTCAAAAACAACATGACAACTTAATAAACAATAAAATCTAAAAATCAATGCATTAACCATACGTTCCTATTATAATATCACTTATTGTCATTAAACACAATAAAACTAAATAATAATCAAACAAATTCTTGTTTCTTGTTTTTTTATTCTCAACAAGTATATCTGTGTATCTGCTCTGTCCTCATATTGACCCCTGTTCCTGTTTGGTGTGTGTTCCTGACTGTGCTTGTCAATCAATCAATCAATCAATCAATCAA
>NC_083638.1:2022618-2090118 GCF_963576545.1 Limanda limanda | reverse complement strand
CACACACACACACACACACACACACACGCACGCACACACACACACACACACACACACACACACAGTGTACTAACCACACCATGGCAATTTCCAATATATGCAAATATACTTGGCAATAACAATAATTCTGATTCTGATCTGATTGTCGCTCTCTCCCCCGCTCTCTCCCCCGCTCTCTCTTGCACTCTCTCTCTCTCTCTCTTGCTCTTGCCCTCTCTCTCTCTCTCTCTCCCTCTCTCTCTCTCTTGCTCTTGCCCTCTCTCTCTCTCTCTCTCTCTCTCTTGCCCTCTCTCTTGCTCTTGCCCTCTCTCTCTCTCTCTCTCTCTCTCTCTCTCTCTCTCTCTCTCTCTCTCTCTCCCTCTCTCTCTCTCTTGCTCTCTCTCTCTTGCCCTCTCCCTCTCTCTCTCTCTTGCCCTCTCGCTCTCTCTCTCTCTCTCTCTCTCTCTCTCTCTCTCTCTCTCTCTTGCCCTCTCTCTCTCTCTCTTGCTCTTGCCCTCTCTCTCTCTCTCTCTCTCTACCTCTCTCTCTCTCTCTCTCTCCCTCCCTCTCTCTCTCTCTCTCTCTCTCTCTCTCTCTCTCTCTTGCTCTCTCTCTCTCTCTCTTGCCCTCTCTCTCTCCCTCTCGCTCTCTCTCTCTCTCAGACATCACTAACCGATCTCCTGTCACCATCTGAACCGGAAGTGAGCTGCTGGACCCTCGGCAGGTCGGGTCCGGATCCTTGCGTCATGGTGTTCGAGTCCCTGGTGAGCGACCTGCTCAACAGGTTCATCGGGGACTACGTGGAGAACCTGGACAAGTCCCAGCTGAAGATCGGGATCTGGGGAGGTGAGCCCAGCAGCTAGCTAGCAGCTACCGCAGCAACACGCCAGACTCCGCTCAGAAACGTCACACATTAAACTCCACCGCGGTCTGTACGTTAACAAACACTTCTCATCACGTGACTGACCACCCACCGTGGAACTACCAGACCTGTAGTTCAATTCGGCGTCAATCTGAACCACAAACTCTCTTTTGTTTGGATGCAATTTAAAGTTCAGTCAAAGCTTCGCCCTGCGTTCGCTGGCAAAACATAGTGAGACGTCAGAGGAAGCGAGCGGGATGTTGTGTGTTTGAATGTGAAGCTCCGAGGGTCTGTTGTGTGTCTGTGTGTGTCTGTGTGCAGCCGAAGTGCAACACGGCTCTTCAGCATCAATAACACTGCGCAGACTCGTGTTTTCATCCATTAAATTTCACCTGCGAAGCCATTCAGGTGAAATGAGAGGATGTTCGAAGGAGGTTTGGTTTGTTTATCTGAGCTGTCATCGGGCCAGAGGACACGTGACCACCAGCGGGTAACCAGCAAACACGAGGACGGAATTCTAACATCAACTGATCTGAGAACAGAGTCTGATTATTATAGTGAGTTATGATCTGAACAAACCAGAGATCGATTACAGACAGAGGCAGTGTGTGTATCTATATGTCTCATATCCGGGATGAATAACCGTGATGTTATGACAGGTATTTGTCACTCGTGAAACCTGATCAGTGTCATACCTGAGTCACATGACTCACAGCCACCAATCAGCTCTGAGCTCCCAGCAGGTGGATCCTGATCACTGTTATCGATCATCAGATTATTGATTATCACTAGGGTTGCAAAATTCCGGGAATATTCCAAGTTGGAAACTTTCCATGGGAATTTATACAAACTGTATTGACCTTGTCATATACAGACATAAATATAAACATTTTGTTGTGTCATAGGCTGATTTGAGCCCTGAGGAAACTTTGGGCACTTGACTATATGCTTCTGCATCGTTGTGTCATTCTTAACATAGGTCTTTGCACAGTATTTGCAAATGTACACAGCCTTTCCTTCTACATTGGATGGGGTGAAATGTCTCCACACATGAGAGAGTGCACGTGGCATTGTTCTGTAGAATAAGATGAGAAAAAAGTTTGTAAAAAAACACTAATGCAATGCCAGAGATATGAATAGTTAGCCAAACAATTGGAATCGTCTGTAAACATATTTAACAATTGATGGATAAATGAATGGAAATAGGCTAGATGAACAGATGAACAATCCTTAATCTGCATGCGTATATATTTTCCCAGTAATATCATGGAAACTTACCTGACTAGTCCTTCACTCTACAGCAGGCCTCAATAGCCCTGCTGTAGAGTGAAGCATGCTGGGAGTTATCTGTGCATGTGATGGAAGAATGCACAGTGGAGGGTTGAAACTCAACGTTCCATACATCTTTAAAACAGAGTTTTGAATGATGTTTTTATTGCTCACATTTTAATTGCTTAGTTTTTGTTTTTTTCCAAAATTCCCAAAATTCCCGAGCTTAACTTCCCATGGAAAGTTTCCGGAAAAATTTCCGGAAATTTACCGGAAAGTTTCTGCCCCTTTGCAACCCTATTTATCACCATGAATTAAACTTCAGATTGTTTTTCACACAGAATGACACAGACGTGTTGGACCGAGACATGTTACATGTAGACTGTGGACACATGTTTACATGTTCATATTGACACATGACTGTAACATGTTTCTTCTTCTTCTTCTTTAGGAAACGTTGTTCTGGAGAACCTGAGGGTGAAGGAGAACGCTCTGGTGAGTGACAGCGACTCTGTGGCGTTGGTGTGAAGTCTCAAACCTCATCGTGGTCACAGATCATCGTCACCCTCCGACGTGTTAGCCTAGTGTAAACACACAGACTTCTTCAGAGTTAGACTTCTGCTTTATTAATAACCCTCCTCTGACTGTACCCAGCGTCTCCTGTAGCTCATGATAGGTTGTTGTCACAGCAGCGCCCCCTTCAGGCTGTACAGAAACACAAAGAGGTTCAATAAAGGCTAGATGTCTCGTCTGCGTTGCCGGCCTACGGAGCCGGGCGTCACCACATGGCGGCCATCTTGCTAGGGGGCATCTCGCTCACCCATAACATTGTGTTGGTAAATAACCATAACTTGCTCAATTTTCAACAGATTTTGAAACGGTTTGGTTTGTTATAAACGTCAGAGATGTAGTTATGACACTGCATACATTATTAAATTTTTTTAGAAAATAACATAATTATTCATAAGTTTGCAGTGTCATATCTTCATCTCTGACGTTTATAACAAACCAGACCGTTTCAAAATCGGTTGAAAATTGAGCAAGTTATGGTTATTTACCACTACCAACACAATGTTATGGGTGAGCGAGCTGCCTCTAGCAAGATGGCCGCCATGTGGTGAGGTCCGGCTCCGTCGAACGAGACATCTAGTCTTTGGGTTCAATTACTAAAAGTCTAGGTGATGAAAGCAGGTTGTAGCTTCCCTCATTCTTTAGATTATCTATTAATGCACTAATTATTGGGTCTGTATTGATAACAGCAGTTTGTGTGTTTGTGTTTCAGAGTGACTTGGATGTTCCCTTCAAAGTGAAAGCTGGACAGATCGGTGAGTTCCTTCTCTCTGGCTCAACTCATTCACTCTCTGATCAACAGGTCTGATCAGTGAATGATTAGAAACAGTCAAACCTGATAATCGTCCTGTGTTCCAGGGAAGTTGACGTTGAAGATTCCGTGGAAGAACCTTTACAACGATGCTGTGGTCGCCACGTTGGACGGTCTCTACCTGCTGGTGGTTCCCGGAGCCAGTAAGTGATGCGATCACGTGTTTAAACTTCTGTCAGGTCGTCAGACATTAGATAAACCCACAGACATTCATGTCTCACTCCTGAAGACAGAGCTGTCCGGGGACCTTGCTGGTTTTTCCTCAAAATCACTCAATGATCAGAAAGCTCGGGAGACTGATATCTAGGGCTGAACGATTGATTGCATTTGCGATAAAATTGCGATATGATAAAATACGACTTCCCTGATCGCAACGTGCGCGATTATAACGTGCGAACGAGAGTAGGGCACCGGGCTGCTGGCCTCACCCGCCAGGTCTTTACACCGCCTCATGTCTGCTGTGTTGTGGCTCCACACACACACACACACACTCTGTCTGTTACGTGACTTGTGTTCGAAAGGGTTAAAAACCAAAGTCTGAGGAGTGGGACCATTTCTTTAACTTCAGGAAACTGTTCATACATGCATTTGTACTGTTTGAGTCTGTGGCCTGTGCATTTCTCTGTTTTTTATTTATAACTTTATTTACTTTGATTTTACAAAATATTTTCAAAGTATAGTAGAAGCAAATTCTATGTTTCAGTTGTGTGAAATGTAACTGACTTGGGAGCAGTAAGACACCTATAATTTTAAAGAATATTTTACACTAAATGTATCCAATATTGTGTTGGTCATATTTAACTCATTCATTTCGTTTTGTTGGGCAAAAAAGGAGGATCAAATAAAAAAATCGCATAGTAAATCGCAATCGCAATATTGGGGGAAAAAAATCGCAATTAGATTTTTTTCCTAAATCGTTCAGCCCTACTGATATCCCATCAAAGTTCTGTCCTTTCATCTCACCCTGGTCACCATGGGAATTGGCTGAAGAGGGTTCTGATGGGGTCCTGGTCTACCTCAGGGGTCTTCCAGCTGGATGTGTCAAAAGGAATAGTTCAGACTCGTGTGTCATGTCCATGTTCAACTCAATCTAAAGAAACATTAAGACTTGATGGACAAACTGTTCAACAGCAGGTCAACTGATCCAGGACCAGGATCCGGATCCACATCAGTCCTGACTGGGGTTTTACTTCAGGGCCAGTCAAACCTAAACAGACTTGAGGATCCTCACCACTCTGAGGCGAAGCTCCACATCGGGGGGGTTTCACTTCCACCTTGTTTCATGTGGATTAACTTAATGAACAGTTTCTTTTATTTCCTCATTCAAACAACATGCAAGCCAGACAAACTAACTAATCAGAGTCAAGTATGGGTGGACCCAGGTCGTCCTCAGACCGGATCTTCTCCAGAGATGAGGGCTGGTAAAATCAATGTTCAGAATCCCAGGTTCTGATTGGCTGGTCTGGAGGCGGAGCTCATACATGACGTCTCACATTGTGTTGTTTAGGGTGGAGTGTGTTTTCTCAGGTGTGGTTGTGTGTGTGTTGCAGCCGGATCTCAGCTGGAATCGTGTCCGTATAACGGTAAGACTCAGGTTCTCAGGTGATGGTCCAGGTCTGATCCTGTCTCTGTTTCCTGTCGTTAATCAAACATTACCCTTCACAATAAAAGACTTGAACATTGCGTTGTTCGTCATCTTTCTCCTTTTAAATTCAGACCTGAGGTTGATTCACGTTCGCTGCTTTCCTTTTGAGGTTACTGGTTTCTGTTGTAGTTAGGTGGTCTCTATTGGTTTCTGTTGTAGTTAGGTGGTCTCTATTGGTTTCTGTTGTAGTTCTTTGCTTTCTATTCTGGGATTTGCTTCTGAAATATGTATTCACAGGGTCATGAGTAGTTCTCACTGACTCAGGAGGTTTTACTAGGTTCTGGTTCTGGAACAGTTCTCATTCTGTAGAATACAAACCTGCAGCAGTGAAGAGGCTGATGAAGACCATTCAGACTGAGTCAGTACGAGGACACTGATCAGCATCATGCATCCTGTTATTAGAGCAGGTCTGGGATCAGATGTGGGCGTGGTCTAGGCAGCAGCTGCAGTGTCTGTCTTGAGGTTTAGTTTCCTGTATGTCAACAGGTGGACCAGGTGGCCAGAGGTGACTGGTGAAGTAAAACATCTGCTTAATCAAAAACTTGACTTTTTGTTTGTCTGTGTTTTTTTTTATCTCAGCGATCAAGTTCGATGCGGCGAAGGAGGAGCGTGACCAGCAGGAGGCGAAGCAGCGCGAGCTGCAGCGCATCGAGGAGGCGTTACAGCTGGCTGCACGCAGAGGTGAGACACGCTGACCTCTGACCTCTCACTGACCCCCTGTTTGTGCTTCCTGCTTCCTGTTTGTTCTTCCTGCTTCCTGTTTGTGTTCCTGCTGTTAGACACAATGAAACACACACAGAGAGACACACACAGTTGGATAGATGCATGTATTAACTTTGTCTGTGCTGTTCACGCTGCGTGTGATGTCAGCATCTCAGTCTGGAGATCTGCTCTTCGGTCTGGAGACTGTTGTTTACAAGGAGCCTCAGAACGGTAACACACACAATGACACGCACAATGACACACACAATGACACAACAGTGACACACACAGACATGTAGCGACATCCCACTGGACTGTTGTTACGTGATGACCTCACACATTCTCAGTACCCTCACCTGCCTTGTCACACACTGTTGAGCCTGACTCATTACACCCACTCTGACCTTTGACCCTCACCTGCTCCCTCTGTGCTTTCGGGCTTTTCTGTCACTAACTGTTAATTCTCTGCTTTTAACGCTGCCAAAGTCCCAAAAGGATTTAAAAAGCATAAAAAGCACAAAAAAGGTTTGAAGAAGCTGAAAGGACTCGACAACAAACCAGGTGAGTTTTCACCTGTTGGATCTGACATGAGAGCTCATGGTCGGATCCGGAGGAGACAGGTCTGCTGTCCTTTCTGTGAGACACATGGGACATGCTTCCCTGGTGGGACACACGTTACCTCTGAGTCCAGGTCTCAGATTTCTGTTCAGGTCCTGGTCTCTGAACGACTCTTTCTGTTTCAGAAAAACCTCAGGAGGAGAAAAAAGACACGTTAATGGAAAAACTGGCGACTCAGGTTATTAAAAACCTGCAGGTGAAGATCAGCAGCATCCACGTGCGCTTTGAGGACGACGTAAGTACTGATCCAGGTCCAGGTCCAGGTCCAAGTCCAGATCCAGGTCCAGGGAGTAAGACCCCAACTGTAGTAACACTGTCTCATATGTTTCAGCTGTCGGACCCAGAGCACCCCCTCTCTGTGGGAGTGACACTGTCCGAGCTCAGCTTACTGGTAACACACACACACTCACACACACACACACACTCACACTCACACACACACACACTCACACACTCACACTCACACGCTCACACACACGATCCACTTGTGACAGGTGTAGTGTCGACCTGTAACTCTTGTTTTCTTTCTTTTCAGACGACTGATGAGAACTGGAAGTCGTGTATCCTTAACGAAGCAGCAAAGATCATCTACAAGGTGACAGACGCTCTGCTCACTTCATTTAATTGAGTTTCATCATGGGGCTAAAGACAGAAGCTGATTGGTTTAAACAGGATAAAGGCAGAAGCTGATTGGTTTAGAAACAGAAGCTCTGTTGTGTCCCTTCTGTCCTCTGATTGGATGGATTCCTGACGCCTCACTGTTTGATGGTTTCAGCTCGGGCGTCTCGAGTGTCTCTGCGCCTACTGGAACGTCGACAGTCCCATATTCTACAAAGGATCATGGGAGGAAATTGTGGTGAGTTGTCATGTTCTAATACATCAGTTTGTTTCAACTAAAGAAAGTGAAAAATAATGAATGATTGATGATTCTTCTCCCCCTTCTCCTTCTCCTCCTCCTCCTCCTCCTCCTCTTCCTCTTCCTCTTCCTCTTCCTCTTCCTCCTCCTCCAGACTCGGCTGAAGTCTGGGATCAGCTGCTCAGACCAGCAGCTTCATCACTACCAATACAGTGAGTTTATGATTCCTCATCAGTTTTTCTCACATTTAATCTTAACCACATTTGTTCAGTGAACATGTAGAAGTAACCAGTACACACCAGAAGGTGGCAGTATAAAAAGTGGATAGTGCACAAGTTTGCAGTAACACATTACATCTTCACTTACTTCTAAAGTAAATCAGTTATTCATTAACAGTGAGTTATTTATTAATATTGAACACATGCTGTTCTCTGATTGGTTTATTTGTTGGTTCTTCTGCAGTTTTCAAGCCGATCTTTGCTTCGGCTAAAATGTGCATCAACCAAAACGCTGAGCTGGAACTGAAAACCCCGAAAGCAAAGCTTCACCTGGAGGTTCAGAACATCGCCATAGAGATGACCAAACCACAGGTAACACCGGAGACACATGAGACAGACACGTGTGTGTGTGTGTTTATGTGTGTGTTTGTGGGTTTGTGTGTGTGATTGTCTGAGTTTCGTCTCCTGTCTGCTTACAGTACCTGTCCATGGTGGATCTGCTGGAGTCGATCAACTGTATGGTGAAGAACGCCCCCTACAGGAAGTTCAGGCCTGAAGTCTCTGTTCACAAAAACACCAAACTCTGGTTAGTTTGTTTTAAATCGTCACTCAGAGGAGAAAGTGTTTTTTTTTATCTCAGCGACCCCAACAGCTGGTAATGACCGTCAGGTGACTTAACATATCACGTGATTCACGAGGAGACTCAGTTTGGTCTGTCATTAAAGTTTAACCTGTTAGATTTTAGATCAGTGGAGCGTCTTCAGGAAACCTGTGACAGTGAAGAATCCTATTTGAGATTTCTCGCTGCAGCTTTGACGTGTAGTTTCCCGGACCGACCAGTAGGGTGTGTTTGTTTCCTCAGGTGGAGGTACGGCCTGGACAGCATCCTGGAGGTCCACATCCGGCGCTACAGCCGCATGTGGTCCTGGTCCAACATCAGACTCCACAGAGAAAACCTGAAGAAGTACAAGTCCGTCTTCAAGACCAAACTGAGCCAGGGCAAGTCGAGTCCGGACACAGAGCGACGCATCCAGGTGCAGTACAACAAATGACCACAAGGGTCTGATCCTGTACGTAAACGCAGTTCGTGTCTCCGCTAGAATCTTCACCAACACAGCGAAGTGGAGACACTTAGAAACATGAGTTTATAAATCATTTAGAACTGTGAGACATTTTCAAACAAAAGTTCTCTGCTGCTTATGAAAATAAAGGTTTATCTAGAAAATAAACTTCTCTGGATCTGATGAACATGTTTCCTCCAGGAGCTGGAGAAGGTTCTGGACGTGTTCAACATCACTTTGGCTCGACAGCAGGCTCAGATGGAGGTAAACTCCGACCCACACTGAGACACGAGTCCAGCTTAACACTGAACACTTCAACATGTGACTCCTCCCCCCCTCTACCAGGTGATCAGGTCCGGGCAGAAGGTGGTGGCGAAGAAAGCGACGGGGGGGCAGAAGCAAGGGGGAGGTTTCTTCAGCAGCTTGTTTGGGAAAAAGAATAAAAAGGAGGAGCAGGAGCAGGAGGAGAGCAAGGAGACGGAGAGTAAGTTCTCGATCTGGAAATGATTCATCGGGTTTAAAAACAGAAACTGAGAGTTTGTTCTCTTCAGGTTCTGGACTCGACGAACTCATGACGACAGAGGAGAAGGAGAAACTCTACTCGGCCATCGGCTACAGCGGCAGCTCCCACAGCCTGACGCTACCCAAACAGGTAGAATGTGTTTTCATGTATCGACTCTCTAGCGCCACCTTCAGGAGAAACATAACTCTGTGAGTCGGCGTGTGTTTCAGTACGTAGCCGTGGTCGTCAGCTTCCAGCTGCTGAGGACTTCAGTGACTCTCAGAGAACTGCCCGACGTCCCAGAGATCCTCAAGATCCAGATGATCGACCTCAGCACCAAGATATCTCAGAGACCTGGAGCTCAGGCCATCAGGTGGGCGTGGCCAAGCCGAGGGCAGATCTCTCCATCATGTGTCTGCTGTAGGAAACACATTTCCACAGGTGTTGGTTTGACCCTCTCTGTCATCCTGCAGGGTGGAGGCGGCTCTGGAGCACTGGTATGTTACTGGTTTGCTGCAGCAGAGGGCGATACCTTCTCTCATCGCCTCCGTCGGAGACTCCTCCTCCTCTCTGCTCAACGTCGTGTTCGAGTTGAACCCGGAGGCGAGCAGCGCCGACCAGCTCATCAGAGTCCAGTCCCAGCCGGTGGAGATCATCTACGACGCGGTGAGAGCAGATAGAATATCACTTGTGTCTGATCTGAATCTGTCAGTGCAGACTGGTTCTGCTCCTGGTTCTGCTCCTGGTTCTGCTCCTGGTTCTGCTCATGGTTCTGCTCTTGGTTCTGCTCTTGGTTCTGCTTCTGGTTCTGCTCCTGGTTCTGCTCCTGGTTCTGCTCCTGGTCCTGCTCCTGGTTCTGCTTCTGGTTCTGCTCTTGGTTCTGCTTCTGGTTCTGCTCCTGGTTCTGCTCCTGGTTCTGCTCCTGGTCCTGCTCCTGGTTCTGCTCTTGGTTCTGCTCCTGGTTCTGCTCCTGGTTCTGCTCCTGGTTCTGCTCCTGGTCCTGCTCCTGGTTCTGCTCCTGGTTCTGCTCCTGGTTCTGCTCCTGGTTCTGCTCCTGGTTCTGCTCCTGGTTCTGCTCCTGGTCCTGGTTTGATCCTCCTGTGTCCTTCTGTCCTGTAGCTGACAGTAAACAGCATGGTGGAGTTCTTCCAGACGGGGAAAGGTGTCGACCTGGAGGTCCTGACCTCGGCCACTCTCTCCAAACTGGAGGAGATCAAAGAGAAAACAGCCACGGGTCAGTTTGATGCAAACAGCAGATGTACTGATTATTTGTTTCTCTGGACTCTGACGGGTTTTGGTTCTGGTCTCTGCAGGTTTGTCTCACATCATTGAGACCAGAAAGGTTCTGGACCTGAGGATCGACCTGAAGCCGTCCTACCTGCTGATCCCAAAGTCTGGATTCTACAGCGACAAGTCGGACCTCATCGTCGTGGACTTTGGCAGTTTACAGGTTCAGTTCTGTTCTTATTGATTCTGAATGAAGTTGAATCGTATGAAGTGAAGTGTGTAGTTAAATGTGTGTGTTTTCAGTTGAACAGCGTGGATCAGAGCAGCTTCAGTCCGTCTTCATCGTCCTTCTCGTCTCTGGAGGAGATCATGGATCGAGCCTATGAGCGATTCAACGTAGAGCTGAGACGAGTCCAGGTCCTGTACAGCAAGTCAGGTACACACACACACACACACACACACACACACAGACACACACAGACACACACGCACAGGTGTGTGTACACTTCCTGACTCCGGGTGTGAACTGGTTCCAGGTGAGCTGTGGAAGTCGGCTCGTCTTCAGGGTTCTTCACTTCAACACATCCTCCAACCGATGGACTTCACCCTCCACCTGGCAAAGTGCATGGTGGCCAAAGACGCCAGGATGCCCAGGTAACTCTCACCTGAGGACACCAGTCACTGCACTGCCCCCCCCCCCCCCCCTGACTCTGCTGTTGACCCCCCTGTGTTTCAGGTTCAAGGTGTCTGGGGAACTTCCGCTGCTTCATGTCAAGATTTCGGATCAGAAAATCCAGAACGTTTGGGATCTGGTCCAAAGCATCCCCCTGCCAGACATGGGCTCCTCCCCCTCCACCCCCACAGACAAGGTAGAGTTGGTACAGTCCACTTGGGGGGGGGGGGCAGTGACCGGCAACAATAGGAGCCATGAGGGGAAGAAGTTTGATTGATTGACAGGTGTCTGCAGCATTGATGTCACCATATTTGGTCGTATTTCCCTCTTCAGGTTCTGTCATTGGCCAACGTCAGACCACGAGCGCTCGGTCTTCACCCCGCCCTCCTGGACGCCATGGAAACCGGTTGGTGCTTCCTGCATTGTGATTGGCTGAGCAGGTTCCTGTAGAGACTCTACGTGTGTTCGTGTTTTAATCCATTTATTCTCCTCAGACTCTGATGAAGACGTCAGTGAGAAGTCGACTGATGAAGAGCTGCAGCGCACGGCTCTGGAGGAACTGATCGACGTCCACTTCCTGTTCGAAGTCAAAGAGGTGCGTCGGGCTCTTCTGTCCCCGGGTCAGAGGTCAGCCATGTGGCTCAGGTCGCATGGCTGACCTCTGGGACCTCTGGTGGTGTGTTCAGGTACTGCTGGAGCTGACGCGGCAGGAGGACGAGGAGAAAACCGTCTTGTCCCTCAGCGTCTGTCAGCTCGGGGCTGAAGGGAAGAGGCGGAGCTTCGACCTGAGCGCCACCTCGTACCTGCGCAGCGTCACACTGGACTACTGTGGAGGTCAGAACTTCAACCAATGTTTGTTATCTGAATGTCAACTGAGGTCAAGAAGGTGGAGACTGCTGTCACCATAGAAACAGCAGTTGTGTTGTTGTTGTTGTATATTTATGTGTGTGTGTGTGTTTCAGACGACAGGACTCGTCCTCTCCACCTGATCAGTTCTTCAGAGCAGAAGAGTTCAAACCTGCTGAAGGTCGAGTTCATCAAGGTGAGAATCATCAAGTCACCTGTTCACCAGTCACATGACCTCAAGTGGATCAGGTGTGTGTGTGTGTGTGTCTTTTAATGTGTGTGTCTGTGTGTGTCGTCCTTCAGGCCGACCCCAAAGGTCCGAGCTTCCAGACTCTGTTCGACAACACTGAACAGACACTGAAGGTGAGTGGAGGAGGGGTTGCCATAGCAACAGAAGGAGAGCTGCGTTAAGTCCGGACTTTATTTATTCTTGATTTTATTAATTTCTTTCAGCTTCAAAGTTGTTTCATGACTTTATTTCTTGTTTTCTTCGTGACAGCTGTGTTGAAAGATGAGTGAAGAGACGTGTTTCTTCCTGTCAGCTGATCACAGCCTGTGACTCAAGCATTTCATTTCCAGCGACTGCTTAATGTTATTGTTGTGCATCTGATAATAAACTCTTGAATCTTGAATCTTTCCTTCCTGTCCTCAGGTGGAGTTTTCCTCTCTGGACTTCCTCCTTCACACTAAAGCTCTTCTTTCCACCATCAACTACCTGACCAGCGCCCTGCCCTCAGACCTCAGCACCGCCCGAGACCGAGACACCAAGAAGCAGGTGGAGAAGACCGGCCCGGGGCGGACAGGTGAGAGACTGTCAGCACGAGTGTGTCACAGCGTGGCGTCCTCAGAGTGACAGGAAGTCTGTCTCTGCTCCGTCCGCAGTGTCTAAAGGAGTCAAAGATGGCGGCGTCTACAGCTTCAAGCTGTTTGCTGTGCTGGGATGTTTCCACGTGGAGGTGTGTGACGACCGCTGCAGCATCGCCGACATCAGAGTCCAAGGTACGAACGTCGTTAATAACACACTCGACTTCCATGAAGCTCATCGACTGAGCCGTGCTCGCTGCTGCCCCCTGCAGGAATCGATGCGTCGGTGCTGGTGCAGGCGAAGGAGACCGAGGTGTTCGCTCGACTCCGAGACATCGTGGTCACAGACGTGAACCTGGACACCGTCCACAGGAAGGTGTGAGGACAGACAAGTTTCACTTCCATCACGCCGGTGTGCGTGATGATGTCACGCCTTCTCTGACAGCTGATTGGATCTCGTTGCAGGCTGTGTCCATCATGGGGGAGGAGGTGTTCAGCTTCAAACTGGTCTTGTTTCCGGGGGCGACGGAGGGGGACGGCTACAGAGACATGTCCAAGGTGGACGGGAAGGTCTCGCTGCGTCTGGGCTGCATCAACATCGTTTACCTGCACAAGTTCCTCATGTCACTGCTGGTCAGTAGCTTTGATCTATAAATACATAATGACATAGAAACAAAGAACAATGTACACACAATACTTTATATACAGAAACACATTAATATATTCAGTGTTGATTATATTTACATATATTCAGGATCCGTTGTGATTATTGAATGTTCTGTATTTGTCTCATGTTGTCTCTGTGTGATGTCAGACACTTTTAATAACTTTCATCTAGATTCCACACAATCACCTGGTGGGATAATATTTTTAATAATCATCGATGGTAATAACAAACATACATAAACTGTAGAAACTAAACTGCCTTTAATGTTCATATTTTTCAGACGTCACGTGACGTTATCACATCCTTCTTTGCCTCATAATCAGCTGATCCTGTGATTGGTTTCTAGTTGCTAATAGCAACCAGAATAAAATGTTAAATATATAACATTTATTCTATTGTTTTCATTTTGTAACATCAATGTTTCCAAATTACTTCCTGATTAGTTCAGCTCATTTCCTGTCTGGGTGATGCTAACAGGATGTAATAAAATAGAGGGAAAATGACGACAAACTGGAAAATGAAATCAGGAAGATAATAAATAGTTAACGGAATCTTTTAAACGGAGCTTTATTGTGAAAGTGTTTGTTCGTCTCTTTCCTGTCTCTCATGTTTCTTGTCTTGTTGATGTGTTTTGTTCTTTCAGGCTTCTTTTTGTTTTCAGTACTCGTCTGCTGATCAGGTACAGCTTCCAGCTCGAGCTCTGACCTGCTGCATCAAACTTCTGCTTTAGCTTCACTGCACCTTCACTGTTAACCTCATCATGATGAATAACCTGCAGAATAACCTGTTTGTCCTGAGGGAGGCGCTAGAGGAGAAAGTCCAGGTTTAACAGGAACTACTTTATCTCTGGTTCTCGTTGACTCACGATAATCCGACGTGTTTGTTCTCATCTGAGACGACTTTTGCACTTTTTCTGCTTCAATTTAAACTCCTGTAGTTTCGAGACGTTTCTTTTTAAAATCCGTCTTTTCCGATTTGGATAATTGACGGTGAAACTGAGCAACAACGATCCAGCAGTCGTCTGTTAACGTGTTTAACTCCACCCGTCTGAGACTGTGAGAGGATCGAAACAAACAAAGTCACATCTGATTGGCTGAGCTCGGATGGAGGGATGAAGAAAGAAAAGATGAGGGAGGGCTGCTCGTGTTCATCTCCTCATACGTGCTGTTCATCTCACACAGCTGCCATCATTCACCCCCCCCCCAACACTCAATCACATGACCTCTGCCTGTGTGACCTCACTTCCTGATCACCTGACAGATTTGAATCTGTTTGAACTTCATTCTTGTTTCATAAACTTCAACCTGTGAACATAATGAGACAAATCAGGTTTCAGATTCAGACTCGATATTTATTATTATTATCTTATGATTATATTATATATTCTCAGTGGAACTGGAGATTCAGAGATAATATTCATACTGTGAGTCTCATGTTTCCTCTCGTACACTTTGTTTAATGTAGAAATCATTTTATCTGAGGTTCACATTTTTCCTCTGAATGTTTATGAGACAGAAATGAACGCCCCACATCGACTCCCTCTCCTGCTTCATAACGTTTCTCTGAACGTCTCCATCCTCTCGCTCTGCTCGTCGTCTCACTCCACATTTCTTTGTTTTGTTCTTCAGATGTTTGTAGACAACTTCCAGACGGCTAAAGAAGCTCTGAGCGCCGCCACGGCTCAGGCGGCGGAGAAGGCGGTGTCCAGCGTTCGGGACTTTGCCCAGAAGAGCTTTCGTCTGTCCATGGACATCAAGCTGAAGGCGCCGCTCATCATCATCCCCCAGTCCTCCACCTCCCAGAATGCAGTAGTGGTGGATCTCGGTCTGATCACGGTGGAAAACAGCTTCTCTCTGCTTCCTGTTGAAGGTTTCTCTCTGCCGGCCGTGGTGGAGAAGATGAATGTGAAGCTGACGCAGCTGAAACTCTCCAGGTGAGTAAATCAAACACGCACCTTCTTAAAAACTCAGGGAGAACTCACCTCTGAGGTGACCTTTGACCAATGACCAATGACAGAGCTGGATGCTGCTCCCATAGACATATATAAAGACTAGATGTCTCGTTCGACGGAGCAGGACGTCACCACATGGCGGCCATCTTGCTACAGGGCAGCTCGCTCACCCATAACATTGTGTTGGTAAATAACCATAACTTGCTCAATTTTCAACCGATTTTGAAACGGTCTGGTTTGTTATAAACGTCAGAGATGTAGTTATGACACTGCATAAATTATAAAAAAATTTTAGAAAATAACATAATTATTCATGAGTATGCAGTGTCATATCTACATGTTGGCCGGCAACGCAGACGAGACATCTAGTCTTCATATATGTCTATGGTTTCTCCTAGCCAGTTAGCAGCTTAGCTGTTAGCTCAGCAGCTGCAGTTGTTCACTGACCCAGGGAGACGCCATTACATCATCAAGACTCAAAATAATATAATATAATGTTCTTCCACAGGTGGGAACCTTCCCTTGAATGAATGAATAAATAATATTGAAAACATATTTTTTCTATATTTAGAACCGTTCTGAGGCCGGACTCCTCCCACCTCATCTCCTCAGACATCGAGATCCTTCAGCCAATCAACTTGGAGCTGCTGGTCACACGGAACCTCGCAGCTTCCTGGTTCACCCAGATCCCGGCGGTCCAGGTCCAGGGCGTCCTGCGCTCGCTGAACGTACGTCTCAAACCGTCTTTTACAAACTGAGGTCACCTACGTTATCTCGAGGCTCTTATGCTAAGCTAGCTCATTACTGAGTTAGCCTGAACGTTGACCAATGAAAGAGCAGCGATGACTCATCTGTGACGACTGTGTGTGTTTCAGATGAGTCTGAGTGAGGAAGACCTCGGCGTGCTGATGAAGATCCTGGTTGAGAACATCGGTGAAGGAAGTAAAGAGCACGACATGGACGTCAAAAGTCGGGCGGCTCAAGGTGAGTCAGAGTGCATTATGGGAAATCTGGGCAACTGACTCTGGTGATTATCGTCCAATCAGATGCTGACCCCGGAGAAACTGTGCTCTGCCTCCTCAGAGAAGGCGGTGCTTGCTGAGCAGCAGGTGGAAGTGATGTCACCACAGGTGGGATCTGCTGGGACTCCGCCCACCATCGGAGGTCCGACTGAAAACATCGTCAACGTCCTGCTGAACTTTGAAATCAAAGAGGTATGAGATGAGAGAACATCTCTGTGCTTAGAGAACCTGAGAAGGCCCTCAGGAGGAAAGTGTTGAGTCAGCAGGTTGTGAAGGTGTCTCCGGTCGTCCATGTTGTCTCAGGTGCTGTTGACCCTGAAGAAGCCCGGAGACCAGACGGAGACGCCGTTCCTCGTCCTCCACGCCGCTCACCTGGGCATCGACACCAAGGTCAGGAAGTACGACATGTGTGCCACCACGTACATCAAGAAGATCACCATGAAGTGCCTGGAGTTCAAAGGTCAGAGCAGTCTGTGACGTCCTGTGGCGTTTCTACGGCAACGCAGGCGCTCATCACATCCTCTCGTTTCAGACTCGAGCGGCGAGCCGCTGTGTCTCGTCAGCTCGTCGGTGGAGTCCGGAGCCGAGCTGCTCAAAGTGCAGTACTTCAAGGTGATGACATCACACCGGTGGGATCACATGATCAGAATCAGAGATCTGACATCATCGGTTTTGACCTTTGACCTGTTTGTGTTTTCTCAGGCCGATCGTTCTGCACCAAACTTCTCCTCCAACTACAAGAACACGGAGCAGATGATGAATGTGAGCTGAACACACACACACACACACAATCACTGACACTCAGACACACACACACACACACACAATCACTGACACTCAGACACACACACACACACACACACACACACACACACACACACACAATCACTGACACTCAGACACACACAATCACTGACACTCAGACACACACAATCACTGACACTCAGACACACACACACAATCACTGACACTCAGACACACACACACAATCACTGACACTCAGACACACACAATCACTGACACAATCACTGACACTCAGACGTACACTGACACACACAATGACACGCTGACTGTGTGTGTGTGTATTTAAACGTGTGTACCTGTGTCTCTGACTCTCCAGGTGACCTTCACCTCTCTAAACTTCCTGCTCCACACTGAGGCTCTGCTCTCTGCCATCGACTTCCTGTCCACGGCTCTGATGTCTGACAGCGTGATGTCCTCTGACAGAGACGTCAAACCAAAGACAGACGAAAAGACGCCTTCTGCCAAGTCCAGTCAGTACAACAAACACACACACACACACACACACACACACACACACGTAGGAACTTCCGCCCATTTGTCTCTAACGAGTCGTGTTGTTGTGTTTTCTTTCAGCTGCCACGATGTCACCTGCGGACAGTGATGTCATCGACCTGAAGGTGATGATGTCACTGGGTGCCCTCAACGTGCTTGTGTGTGACCAGAGATGCAACATGGCCGACATCAAGATCCAGGGTAGAGAACCACATCTGAGTTTGTATTGATATTTTTATGATTTTTCAATCGGTCAACTTAAGTTTACCAGAGTTGTTTTTTCTCTCCAGGTGTTGACGGATCTTTATTGAAACAAGGAGCACAGACGTTTATTTCAGCTCGACTCCGAGACGTCGTCGTCCTCGACGTCGATTCTCAAACCGTCCACAGCAAGGTCCCATCAGAGACTCATACTGATAACAATATTAATTAGGGCTGGGCAAGTTAACTCGTTTTAATCGAGTTAACTCAAGTGATGAGTTAACTCGATTAATTATTTTATCTCGCATTAACTCAGGTTTGATTATTTATTGTTTTATTGTGAAAGTCAGGCTTTTATTTTGTGAAAGTCTGTTGCTGACTGCTGCAGAACAGGAAAAAAGAAAAGAATTGGCGGATAAACAATCGAGTTAACTCATCACTTGAGTTAACTCGATTAAAACGAGTTAACTTGCCCAGCCCTAATATTAATAAGCCTCCATCACTAGGAGACTCACTGGAGACACTGTGGATGATGCTTGTTGAACTTTGACCCTCTGTCCCTCAGGCTGTCTCCATAGTGGGGGACGAAGTCTTCAGCTTCTCCATGAGTCTGACTCCGAACGCCACCGAGGGCGCCGGCTACGCCGACACGTCTCAGACCGACGGCAAAGTGAAGCTGAACGTGGGCTGCATCCAGGTGGTTTATCTGCACAAGTTCTTCATGTCTCTGCTGGTGAGTTTCACTCCGACACACAAAGAAAATATATTATTACTGGAACAAATGAAACTTTCTGTGTTTTCAATCACATCTTTTTCTTCCTTAAGTTTGGTTTGGTCAAGTTCTCGAGTCAGATTTTCATCGTCAAGAATCGACTGATATTTAAAACCTGATTTATTTCTTTCAGAACTTCAGCAGCAACTTCCAGACGGCGAAGGAAGCTCTGAGCGCCGCCACGGCTCAGGCGGCGGCTCAGGCGGCGTCCAGCGTCCGAGACTTTGCTAAGAAGACGTTCCGCCTGTCGATGGACATCAAGCTGAAGGCGCCGCTCATCGTCGTGCCCCAGTCCTCCACCTCCCAGAATGCACTGGTGATGGACCTGGGTCTGATCACGGTGGGCAACAGCTTCTCTCTGCTTCCTGTGGACGGGTGTCCGCTGCCGGCGGTCGTGGACAACATGGACGTCGAGCTGACGCAGCTGAAACTGTCGAGGTCGGTCGAAGAGAGAAGAAAGAATAAAAGCGTGTTTTCAGAAAAGTCTCTTGAACGACTCATTTCCTGTCTCCTCCAGGACCTGTTTGGACCTGGACTCGGGTCGACCCAGCATCGAGCTGCTGGAACCCGTCAACCTGCACCTGAACATCAAGAGGAACCTGGCTGCTTCCTGGTACAAGAAGATGGCGGCTGTGGAGATCGACGGAGACCTGAAGCCCATGAAGGTTGTTTGTCCCATAAAAACATCTGAATGATGATAAATATATCGGTTCTGATTTTTCCTCGGCGATGTTCTAAAGTTGTTCCGATGCTTCACACAGTTAAATTAACACATGAACTAACACAGAATCACATGCTCTTGTTTCACATCCAGTCCACATGTGACCCAGTGAAGGTAAAGTTGTTTCTGAAGAGTCGTGTCCTGTAGTGAAGAGTTAGAGTCTGTAGTGATCTGACCACACGTCTGTAGGCGTCTGGACGTAGGTTCGGTTCGGACCAGCAGCTCCGTCCTTGTGCTTAGTCTGAACTTAAGTCCAGGTCTGAAAGCAGCTTCAGTGACTCCAGGTCTCAGCTTCTGCTCCTGGATGTTAATAACTGCAGTGTCTCTACTTGGCCTGCAGGTGGCGCTATGTCAGGAGGACCTGAAGGTGCTGCTCCGGATCCTGATGGAGAATCTGGGAGAGGCTGGGAGTCTGCAGCCGACCGCCCCAAAACAGGAGGGCATCAGTCTGCCTGTCCGAGCGGCCGGGGCGCCCCCTGCAGGTCAGAGGACAGATCATATTTACAGACACGTTGATGTGTTTCTCTTCCTGTCGTCTCTGGAGTCCTCTTCCTGATCCGGGTTTCATGTCTGCAGATGTCGTGAAGTCGAGTGTGAGCAGGAGTGAAGAAGAGGATGAAGCTCTGGAGTCCGTCAAGTTCCAGTTCAACATCGAGTCTCTTGGTCTGGTTCTGTACAGTGACGACCCACAGCAGGTCCGTACAGAGTTCTGTAAGACTGGGTCAGGATCAGCTGGTCCGGGATCAGCTGGTCCGGGATCAGCTGGTCCGGGATAAGCTGGTCCGGGATCAGCTGGTCCGGGATCAGGTGGTCCGGGATCAGCTGGTCCGGGATCAGCTGGTCCGGGATCAGGTGGTCCAGGATCAGCTGGTCCAGGATCAGCCGCTCCAGGATCAGCTGGGTCATGATCAGCTGGTCCGGGATCAGCTGGGTCATGATCAGCCGGTCCAGGATCAGCCGGTCCAGGATCAGCTGGGTCATGATCAGCTGGTCCGGGATCAGCTAGTCCGGGATCAGCTGGTCCAGGATCTGCTGGCCCAGGATCAGCTGGTCAAGGATCTGCTGGCCCAGGATCAGCTGGTCCAGGATCAGCTGGTCCAGGATCAGCTGGTCCAGGATCAGCTGGTCCAGGATCAGGTGTGTGATGGTTGCTCCTGTTCCCTGCAGCCTCTCCAGCTCCAGCACCTGGAGAACCTCCGACTGGGCGAGTTCACCCTCCGGTCCCTGAAGACGTCGGGGGGGCTCCGTGCCGGGGGCAGCGTGGCGGTGACCACGGTGCTGACGGACTGCACGCTGGACGACCTGAGGAGCGGCATGGAGAGGGTGACCTCACGGTAAGTCACGTGACCTACTCAACTCTTACACGTGTATCTAAATGTATTTTTAGATGTAAATGTATTTTTTTTAACCTTTGATAACTATAAACTATTAGTTACTATGTAGATAAAGTTCTTTCTTGTATAATATTCAGATTTATATTGAGAGTGAACTCAACCTTTTTCCTTTTCTTTTATTATTAACTCACTGTTTATGTTTTAAATTTCTGATTATTGATGATTTTTCACTGCTGCTGATCTGAAAGTAATTTTACTGTAAAATATATATTTTTTTTTTTTCCTTTCAAGGACGAGCAAGTTACAAATACAGTAAACATAAGAAACAAGCAACCAGACAAAAGAATACAAATAAAAATAAAATAAAATGAAAAAATAAAATAAAATAAATTATATAAAATGACACTCAGAACTAGAATGCACGCTCATTGGTACATTGGCATGGGGTATTTAGACAGTGGGTTGCCCAGTGGTTGTACAGGGGTACAGGGAAATTGAGGGCCCTTTACAACTGTAAAATATTTAAATAAATCTCACAATTCTCACATGGAAACAGTGAGAAGTTAGATTAGATTAGATTAGATTTCTTTATTTATCCACACAACGGGGAAATTCACTTGTTACAGCAAAAAAAGAGAAAAACAGAATTTAAATAACAGTGCCGAAGCAACAATAAAAAAGAAAGATCAAAATATATACACTACTAAACTACACATAATGAGAGTAAAAATATACAGAAAACAAAAACAACCTGCAAAACAGACACTGTGCAAAAGCAGGTACTGGGGAGAAAGTGGAATGATGTAAGTGTTATTGTAATGAAAACAAAAGTATTATAAGTAATATTGCAACAGTAGTGACCATGATACAGAAAAAATAATTAAAAGTAAGTGACCATAATATAAATAATACTACAAGATAGTATAAAGGAAAATATAAATATTGCAATGTAACCATTATAAGTGACCATGATATAAATATAGATGTAAAGTGTTGAATATTATTGTGCATAGTAGTGATCTGAGTAAAAAAATAAAAAATAAATAAGAAAAATAAAAATACAAATACAGCTATGGTGAGAGGTTGAGTGGAGATAGAGATAATAGACAGGGACTACAACATTATCAGGTGGTGCTGGTGTTGTAGAGCCTGACTGCAGCCGGGATGAAGGACCTGCGGAACCTCTCCTTCTTACACCGTGGGTGTAACAGTCTGCTGCTGAAGGAGCTGCTCAGGGACCCCACATTGTCATGTAGGGGGTGAGAGGTGTTGCCCATGATGGACGCCAGCTTGGCTAACATCCTTCTGTCCCCCACTTCCTCAATGGAGTCCAGAGGACAGTCCAGGACAGAGCTCGCTCTTCTTATCAGTCTGTTGAGCCTGCTCCTGTCTAGTGGGTTTAATTGATGATTGTGTGAACCTTGATCCCAGTGACTCCTCTGCTTGATGATATATTTACATATTCTTCGCAGCATGGTGAGACGGCGAGACGAGAGCAGCTCGGAGACGATGATCGACGTGACGTATCGTCAGAGCGCCGCCGGGCGGGAGGTGGTGGCCGTTCTGCAGAAGCTCTACGTGTGTGTCAGCGTGGAGTTCCTCATGGCCGTGGCAGACTTCTTCCTGCAGGCTCTGCCACAGGCCTCAGCCCTGAGCGCCCCCCCGGCACCAGGGGACAGACTGCCGCTGAGACAGACCGCGGACCCCCGAGCCGACGCCAGGATCGGTAAGACCCACAGACACAAAGTCAAAGATGAACAAAACCAACCCACACAGCTCCACCCGGCTCTAAAACCTTGGTCCCTCTGCAGCCGCGGCGGTGCGGACCCTGGTGCGGGCGGTGGTCGTGGACCCGGAGGTGGTGTTCGTGGCCAGCCTGATGAAGGCCGACGCCCCCGCCCTGGTGGCCTCGTTCCAGTGCGACTTCCAGCTCCAGGCCGAAGGCGACAGGACCCAGAACATGAGAACTAACCTGAGGGAGCTGAAGGTTCTCGCCTGTCCCTTCATCCGGAACGAGGAAGGCAAAGCCGTCACCACCGTAAGATCACATGACCCTGAAACTCATATGTTGTTGTGGTTGTTTCTTTCTATTTGGATCAAAAGGATCAACACGTCCTCACCTCCTCTGTGCGATAGGTGTTGAAACCCTGCTCTGTTGTCCTGGAAACCAAAACCCACCCCAACCAACCGCTGAGCGGCTCGGTGACGGTGGAGGAAGTCATCGTCAAGGTGATTCATCCATCAGCATCACCGGTTTGTTATAGAAAACAAAAAGAGTTTGAAACTCATCGTCTTGTCCTCCGCTCAGATCTCTCCGTTCATCATCAACACGGTGATGACGATCACCGCCGCCATGGCGCCGAAGCCGCCTGACGAGCAGAGTCCGGGCGCGGTGGGAGTCACTGACCTGTGGTCGGTCATGAACATCTACGACTGTAACTACTGGTTCCTGGGAGTGGACCAGGCCACGGAGGTCACGGAGAGCTTCAAAGAGCCCGACGGACGCAACCAGGGCGAGAGCTTTGCCGCAGAGGTCAAGGTGCGGTGACCTCTCACGCCCCCAAACCGTTAAAACATGAGGCTGAAGTCAGAAGTGTTGATGGTTGACGAGGTGGTGTGTGATCCGCAGGTGGTGCAGGTGACTCTGGAGTCTGGGTTGGGTCACCAGACCGTCCCGCTGCTGCTGGCCGAGTCCTCCTTCAGCGGGTCGGCCAAGAACTGGTCTTCTCTGCTGCAGCTGAAAGCCAACATGACGCTGGAGGTGAGAACATCTGCTTCAACCTGAACCAGCAGAAACAAACTCACCTTCACTGACTGATGGGATGTGACACATGTGGTATCTGCAGGTGAACTACTTCAATGAGATCCACGCCGTGTGGGAGCCTCTGATCGAACGAGTGGACGGAGGCAGCCGGAGGTGGAACCTGGAGCTGGAGGTAAACTGATGAGACGGTTAGAGGAACATCTCATCATCTGCGTAATCCACTTCCAGTTGTGAAGCCTCTGGTCAGAGTTTCCAGTGAATCCTGTGAATCATGTTTCTGAGTCCAGATGGTGAAACCGTGTTAGAGGATAATATTTCACAGATTAACAAACTGATGAACCAGGACCTGTGAGCTGAGATGTTCTGACACAGACCTAACATGAGAGGATCAGAACCTCCTGAACTGAAACACCACTCATCACTTACCACATCATGTTTCATTCTCTGAGAGGCACGGCCCTGGCTTCACCTTAACATCAAACAGACCTGATAATCTGTGATAATCTGTGCTGACCTCTGATAATCTGTGATGATCCGTGTGTGTCTCTGAAGATGAAGAACAACCTGCTGCAGGACAAGAGTCCAGTTCACGGAGACGACTTTGTGATTCTTCCTGAACCTCGAACAGCGATTCACATCTGCTCCAAGGACACGATGAACGTCACCGTGTCTCAGAGCTGCCTCAGCGTCTTCCACAACCTCACCAAGGTCTCACATCATAACATGCTCCATCACATCATGCTCAGTGTAATCTGTACATTCATTTATAGATTAAAGGGACTCTCACCTTTGTTGCATTTGAGAATTACAGCACATTCAAATCATCCCGCCTTCCTCCAATGCCCCACCCCCTCGTTCCCATCCGCGGTGTTTTATTTAAGAAACTTTATTTACACAAGCAGACTTACAACCATCCCGGTGTTTTTATTTTTTTGAAGAAACTTTATTTACAAGCAGACTTACAACCTACTGCCTCCGCGCACGCACGTGAGTTTTTGTTTACCAAAGCAATGGATTCGGATTCAGAAGCACCGGTAAGTTATATACATTTACATTCACATATATATATATATACATGCCGTGGAATCAAAACAAACCCTCTAGTTGAGGACGCACCTTGATGACCCGGGCCCGAATGCGCCACAAGAAGCAGACGGAAAACCTGCATGTCCATGCAGCAAACAGACAGGTCTGTCGGCCAATAAGGTCCTTCGGTCCGAAGAATTGTATTGGTTGAAGTTTTCACTAAATATTATGAGAGTGAAATAATTGTTTGTTTTTACTCCTGGTGGGTCTGTCTTGCATTTTAGAGTGTCATTACCTTATTAATACCAATTTAACCTTATCCAAAAAAAGTGTAAAAATGCAACAAAGGTAAGAGTCCCTTTAAGTTCAACTTGTAGATTAATTTATCTCTGCTGTATTATTGATCAGGCATTCTCTGAGGGCACCGCCTCCACCTTCGACCCGTACCTGAAGGAGAAGGCCCCCTTCACCATCAGGAACTCCCTGGGGATCCCTCTCATCGTGCAGCACAGCGCCACCCTCAGGCTGGTGGGAGTATCGTCCCAGGGGAAACTTCACGAGCTGCCGGTGGATCAGAGCCTGGACCTGGAGCACTCCAGTTATTCCTCATCCCGGGGGAAGCTGTCGGCGCTCCAGCGGCAGGAGAGCTGCCTGTTCCACCTCACCATAGGTCAGAGGTCGTCACGTGACCTGCTCTCACATGGCTCCTGTTTGTGTTGCATGTATTGATTAAACACGCGTGTGTGCTTGTGCAGTTCCCACCGGATACAGCGAGATCTCCAGCGTGGCCGTGGACAAACCGGGTCGTCGTCTCTACAACGTCCGAGGTCCGATGCTGCAGGAGGCGGTCTCCGTGCTGCTGCAGATCGACGCCGCCGAGGGCAACAAGGTCGTCACCATCCGCTCGCCGCTGCAGGTGCGAATCGCAAACTCTCATCATCACGGGTCCCGAGCGTCTCCGCGGCAGCACCAACGTTTTGACTCTGTTTGTATTTTCAGATCAAGAATCACTTCTCTGTGCCGTTCACCGTGCTGAGGTTCTGTCCGGCGTCCCGCGGCCTGGAGCGCGTGGGACAGGCCGAGCCGGGGAGGGAGTTCCACGTCGCCTTGGAAACATACAGGTAAAAAAAAGAGATAGCAGGCAACTTGGAGTAAATGTTACCCATCTTTGTTTCAGGCAAAAAAAAAAAAATCATATCAAATCTGAAGGTCAGAAATTAGAAAAGACCTTTAGACCTGTAAAAAGTAACTGAGTGGAACATGAAAAGTCCTCTTTTTGTTTTGGATCACACACTGCGTTTGGTCAGTATTTTTTAGTTGCAACCCCTCTAGTCTACTGTACAATAAACAAAAGTGTCACATTACCGAAGGACTTTCTTGCCTGGAAAGGATATCAGAACTTAATAAGGGTGAAGTTTGGTTACACAAGCTTGACAGCAATGGTCATAGTTATGTCATCCATCCAAATTAAGCCCATTCTTCTTCCTGGTGTTTTTCTATTGTTGCGTGTGTTTTCGTATTGGGTGGATGTTTATATTTGGGTGTTTGTTCTCTTAATGTCTGTGGTTTCCATTATGTGTTTGCTTTGTCTGTTGGGGTCACCGTACAGACCTGCATCTTAAACGACGTCGATCTACTTTCACTTTGGTGATTTGATCAAAATACTTCCTCACACTGCACTCGGTCACACAGAGGAGCGACCTTCATCCATGTTCTTCATTTTGTTTGTTTCTTTACTGGGATGTCGTCTACGCTTCTGTTTTTTTTTTTTTTTTTTTTTTATAAATCTGTTTATTGAAACATATCATATCATGTTACATGACCTTTACAAATAGATGCATGTTTGTTTGTTTTTTTACCAAATAAACAAAACAAACCAACAAGTAGAAAACATACATAACATTATCCCACCCCCCCCCAGTTGGTCTTCCCTTTTCAAACAGAATATCTCATCAACACCTTACATGTGTACATTCACATTGATGTAAGAGCAAAGACCAAAAAAAAATAAAAAACAGCAGCAGACAGCAAAAAAAACACAACAAAACAACACAACATAATGTGTTTTTCACCCCTACACCGTGGGAGTTGTAGCTACATTGTCGAAATATGAGATAAGAGGTGTATAAGAGCCATGTTGTATAGAATTTCTCAGTTGAACCTCGGAGTGAAAATTAGATTTTTTCTAATTTAAGGAATGACATTAGGTCAGTTTGCCAGGATTGTTCTCCCGGGGTTCGGCAGCTTCCAGTGTAGAAGGATCCGCCTGCGGGCAATCAGAGAGGCCAATGCTAAAACATCTAATGTCTGCTTATAGTCCAGGCAAAGTAGCGTTTTACGACCGACTAATTGTAAAATAATTTTTTCAGCATAGATCATTTCTATGAGGTGTCCAGAACAACATACTAAAAGTCCTAAGAAATCCTAGTTGAGGAAACATGTTTAATTCTCATCAATGTGTTCCAATAAGGCAACAATACACCCCAAAAAGACTATTTTTTTCCTTTACTCCTATCAAAATAAAACTTTACACAATGAAAGTAACCATGAAACGTAACATTTTTTGTATTACAAGTTTCTTTGAAAATGAATTTGAATATGCAAATGAGCTATACACTAATCGAATATGCCCAAAATACACCCAAATAGGCTTAATTTTTTCCTTTACTCCTACCACAATAAAACTTTATATTGTAAAAGTATTTATGAAAAGTAACTTTTTTTGTATTACAAGTTTCTTTGAAAATGAATTTGACAAGCACATGAGCTCCACACTTATTGAATATGTCCTAATTTGCATAGGCAGAAACAACATTCATATGTATGACAAATACATACATAAATTCATTTTCAAAGAAACTTGTAATACAAAAAATGTTACGTTTCATGGCTACTTTCATTGTGTAAAGTTTTATTTTGATAGGAGTAAAGGAAAAAAATAGTCTTTTTGGGGTGTATTGTTGCCTTATTGTCAAACATTGATGAGAATTAAACATATTTCCTCAACTAGGATTTCTTAGGACTTTTAGTATGTTGTTCTGGACACCTCATAGAAATAATCTATGCTGAAAAAAATTATTTTACAATTACTTCTATTTTTGGCTCCAAAATGGGTTACTTTGCCTGGACTAATACTGAATTCTGAATCATTTGAGGGGACTACGCTTCTGTTTTTGTTTGAACATGAGAAAGAAAAGCCTGAGTTTGGCTTCCGGTGTTTTCACCTCCGTCCGTCCCGCAGGTGTCAGCTGTTTGTGCGTCCGGCCGGTCCGCTGGAGGATCAGTACGCTGCGTCCTCCACCTGCGTGTCCTGGAAGGAGCAGGTCCACCGCAGCTCCGAGGTGCGCTCCCTGCTGCAGTGTCCTGCGACCGACAGCAGCTTCCTGCCGCTGATGGTCACCGCGCTCGCCGTCCCAGACGACCTGCGACACATCGCCAGCCACGGGGAAGACGACTGGGACCCGGCCTACATCATCCACCTCCACCCGGTGGCCACGCTGCGCAACCTGCTGCCCTACACGCTCCGCTACATGATGGAGGTACGGGAGCTTCCTCCTGGTTCTGGTCTGGTTTGATACATCTGGTCTGATCTGATCTGATTGAATCCGATCTTTCTCCTCAGAGCTCGGCGGACTCGTACGAGCTCCTGGAAGGCGGCACGTCCGACCTCCTGAACGCTCGAGTCTCCGGTGAGATCATGTCTCTGGTGCTGATGAGGTATCAGGGTCGCGACTGGCACGGACACGTCCGCATCAGGCAGGAGATGCCGGAGTTCTTCAACCTGACTCTGACCTGCGACTCGGACGCCGGCCTGACGGTGGACGTGAGCGTTCACGTGACGAGGACGGCGAGCCAGCTGCTGCTGTCGCTCTTCAGCCCGTACTGGATCATCAACAAGACGTCCCGCGTGCTGCAGTACCGAGCCGAGGACGTCAGCGTCAAGCACCCGGCCGACTTCAGAGACATCGTGCTGTTCTCCTTCAGGAAGAAAGCTGTGTTCAGTAAGAGCAAGGTGAGTCAGGTTCCTGCTCCTCAGAGGATGAACCCTGAACATGTTTATCAGACTCTTCTCTACTGGTGCTCAGTAAACATATATAACAATTAAATGATCAATACTTAGTACTTTAAATTAATACTTAACGAGAATAATATATTTGAATCCGACTCTGGTTCAGGTCTCACTCACCAGCACATGTTCAGCTCATTGTGTTTATTGTGTGTTTGTGTTTGTGTTGCAGCTGCAGCTCTCGGTCTCCACCAGCTCCTGGTCCGACGGTTTCTCTCTTGAAACCGTCGGAAGTTACGGTTGTGTCCGTTGTCCTGACGACAGCATGGACTTTCTGGTAACTTCTGTTTAAACTTGTCCTGTATTTATAACCAATGAAAAACCAGGATTCGTCTTTGACTCTTAGTCTCTAGCACTGGTTACTGATCCTGGTTTCTGATTGGTTACCGTGTGTCAGGTGGGCGTCAGTATCCAGCTGAGCAGCTTCAACCTGACGAGGATCGTCACCATGAGTCCGTTCTTCACACTCGTCAACAAGTCGTCTTACGAGCTGGAAGTGGGAGAGGTTCGCCCTCCGTCCACCAGGTGGCACTACATCTCCTCCACAGAGGTGAGTCTCCTTCTCACCTCATAGCCAGAGAACCGTCCAATCACAGAGCTGGGTCACAGGATGTGGATTCCTTTAGTTCAGTTTTCATTATGTCACGACTCTGATGTCATCGCTCTGATGGATGTGTCTCCATGGTAACATCTGCTGAGGCTCATGGGTACTGTAGTTTGTAAAGCTGTTGAACAAACTGACCCGACAGTCGGAGGCCGGAACCATGAGGCAGGATCTGAGGTTACCGTGGTAACTTCAAGTTTAGATTCAGGTTAAATTGAGCCGGTGAATCACCATGGTAACTGACACTGCTTCTCTAAGCATCAACAGCTCAACTACTGACCAATCCGATGAGTTACAGGTTGTGTTGTGTTGTTGTGTTGCAGTGCCTCCCCCTGTGGCCGGAGAACCCCTCGGGGAAGTTGTGCGTCCGTGTGGTCGGATCTGAATCCGCCTCCAAGTTGTTCTTCTTCAACCGACAGGACAGTGGCACGCTGATGAGCCTGGACATGGTCAGTTCCCCTCAACCAATCACAGCACTCCATTTCTCCTCAGTGGTCAGTTTTATATATATATATGTGTGTGTGGTTTCTTTTTGTCAGTGTGTTGGAATCATCGTGGAAGTCAACATCTCCGATCACTCAACCGTCATAAGCTTCACTGATTATTATGATGGAGCCGCTCCTGCTCTGATGATCAACCACACACCCTGGGTCACCGTCAGCTTCAGGCAGAGGTCAGAGGTCAACACACACACACACACACACACAGGTGCACACACACCACCAAGCCAGCTTCATTCATTACCTTAGAAACTTCAGAACCTGAGACTGTGTTTGTGCAGTTCGGAGCAGAAGGTCGTAACCTCTGACTTAGGCAACACTAACACAAGGTTATTTAAGTTGTGAGTCGTCCGTCATCACAGGTCTCAGTATAATAATATTCACATTGTTGTATATTGTCGACTTAAAGGTGATGCAGGTTATGGTTTTACTCCAAGACACCGGGTCCACAACATTATTAAAAACACAGAATCTTTTTGAGTGACTCCAGAAATTCTGGGATTTTTTTCAAATCTTAAGTCTCTTTGACTGGAATCTAACGTCCACCTTCCTCTTCCTCTTCCTCTTCCTCAGCGGCTCGACGGCGGCTCATGAGCTGAAACCGGGTCAGGCGCGGCGGTTTGTGTGGGACGACCCGGCGGGGGTCCGGACCCTCAGCTGGAGCTGCATGGAGCATTCAGGAGAACTGGACCTGCTGAAGGTCTGAGTCACACCAACAGGCACCTGCTTTATTTTATTGAGTATTTATGTCCAGAACGACAGTATTTCTGTATGATTCGGTTCCTCAGGACGATGTGGGTCAGTTCTCCTACGACAGCCTGTCTCAGGTCCACTGGGTCTCCTTCCTGGACGGACGCCAGCGGGTGGTGCTGTTCACCGAGGACGTTGCCGTGGTGTCGAAGGCTCGACAGGCCGAGGAGCTGGAACAGTTTCAACAGGAAGTGAAGGTGTCTCTACAGAACCTGGGACTGTCTCTCATCAACAACACCAATCAGCAGGAGATCGCTTACGTTGGCATCACCAGGTTCGAGCAGGTTCATCACTGGTTATCACAGACCCACTGAGTTGTGTGTTTGTGGTTGTTGACTCTCCTCTGTTGTCGTACAGCTCAGGCGTTGTTTGGGAGATGAAGCCGAAGAATCGTTGGAAACCGTTCAGTCAGAAAAACATCAACCTCCTGGAGAAAACCTACCAGAGTCAGCTGAGCAGGAAGACAGAGGGAGGCTGGGTCCGACTGGAGAGCAGCCTGGAGGTCAGAGGTCAACGTGTATACCAGAGATCACTATAACGTTACAACCCTGGTTAAGACATTTGTCTATATGTCTAAACCTTTAATGTGCTTTAGTTCAGAGTTCTGATGTGAGGAAGTGATTTCGATCTGAAACTTCTCCTGATGTTTACGATCAGACTGTAACAGACACTTCAGTCTGTTGTCCAATGAGCTGACTGAGATACTGTGATGTCACTTGTTGTCAGGTGAACCTCAGCGGCGCCGTCATGATGATGCGTCAGCCGATTTCCTGTCAGGTGAGGAGGAACTTCCTGTCTGGGATCCAGGTGGAGTACAAGCAGTCGCCCCATCAACGCAGCCTGAGAGCTCAGCTGCACTGGTTACAGGTACACACAATTTAACACACACACACACACACACACACACACACAAACTGACACACACTCTGACATGTGTCTGTGTGCAGGTCGATAATCAGCTTCCTGGTGCGATCTTCCCGATCGTCTTTCATCCAGTTTCTCCTCCAAAATCCATCGCTCTCGATTCAGGTGAGAAAACATCAACTCTGCAGATTATTATCAGATTTAAACTCAGATTATTATTATATTATAACCCACAATTTGAATCTCCATCTTCTCTCTGCATTTATTCAGAAACACAAAGTTACAGATATGACATCAAACAACTTTCAGATAAAAAGTCCAGATCATCCTCAGTCGTATTTAAAAAGTTTTTTTTAATCAGTTTGATGAAAATGATTTTGAAATTAGAACGGAACAAATAAATCCTCAAAATCAGTTTGTTTAAACTGAAGCATCAATATTCATCCTCAGGTTTCACTTAAGAATCAAACAGATTAATAATCAGACGTCTTCTTCAGTTTGGTCTGAGTCTGTGGTTGTGACGGTGTGAGGTCAGAGGTCAGGGAGTAGAGGTCAGAGTTATGAGTTGTGAGTTGTGAGTTATGAGTTATGAGTTATGAGTTATGAGTCTCTTCATCCTGTCGCCTCAGAGCCGAAGCCGTTCATTGACGTGTCCATCATCACCAGGTTCAACCAGCACAGTAACGTCATGCAGTTCAAGTGAGTGACCAGCAGGTTTAATGTTTAGTCACTGTTGTATTTCATCACCGTTCCGGAGGTCAAGCGGGTCGTCCACTGACCGCAGGGTCGGTGGTTCGATCCCCGGCTCCTCCATTCTGAATGCTAACCCTATTAATTACTATTATTATCTTTAACATTATTATTACATGACAGATTTCTAATGTCTGCTCTGCAGGTATTTCATGGCTCTGGTTCAGGAAATGGCCGTGAAGCTGGATCAGGGTTTCCTAGGAGCCATCTTGGCTCTGTTCGCTCCACCTGCCGACCCCGAGGCCAACAAGCAGAAGGTAGAGCTCGGCAGCAGGTTGACGGTTCGACTCCCCGACCCGGGACCAGCACACAGAGACTAACGTGAGGGTTTGTGTTTCAGTCCCGGCTGCTGGACTCAGATCTGCAGCTGCTGCAGGCCGAGCTGATGGAGGCTTCGCTCAGCGACACGTCGGGACTGAGCTTCTTCGAGCATTTCCACATCTCACCCATCAAGGTGAAGACCTCACTTCTCCTTCTTTACCCTCAAACCTTCTCTGAAGATGGTGTTAACGTCTCAGTATTAATATATTGCTCTATATCAGTCGGTTTCTGTTAATATTTCAGTTTCCTGTTTGTTTATCTGTTTGTTTGTGTTCCAGCTCCACCTCAGTCTGTCTCTGGGCTCCAGCGGAGACGATGTCTCTGAGGAACCAGCAGCTGTTCAGTCTCTGAACTTGTTGTTGAAAAGTCTCGGAGCTTCGCTGACGGACGTGGACGACCTCATCTTCAAGTGAGAAGCTTCCTTCTGTTCTCAGTCTCATATCATGAGGTTGATCAGTCCATGTTTTAATCCAGGAATCTTTTACGTGTCGATATGTAAAATCATAAATCTTTGTGTTGTTGCAAAAATGAATCCAACGTTACACAATAACAATGACCAAACTTTTAGTTTTGTTGACTCTGAAAGAAAATGTCTGACTTCCTGTCTGGTCTGATGTGCTCGTTGCTGATTGGTTGTCTCTCCCTGACAGACTGGCGTTCTTCGAGGTGAAGTTCCAGTTCTACCGCAGAGAGAAGCTGATGTGGGCGGTGGTCCGACACTACACCGAGCAGGTAACGTCTCCACGTCTTCCTCTGTCCAGACATGAGGACACGTTCTGCTTGTTCTACTGAAGTCTTCTTCACGTCCTCCTGCTCCGTCGGCGTCTCCGTGGATCGACTCTCCGCCTGTGACACGTGTGAAAAGCTCTGATTTGAAACGTGTTTCTTTGTGGCTGCAGTTCCTGAGGCAGATGTACGTTCTGGTTCTGGGTCTGGACGTCTTGGGGAATCCGTTCGGACTGATCCGGGGTCTGTCTGAGGGAGTGGAGGCCTTCTTCTACGAACCTTTCCAGGTAACGTGGAGACTGGAACTCTGATATATCCTCTCTAATGTTCTGAATTCACGGATCATACGACCTCATGTGTGTATTTGTTTTATTAGTGTGGTTTTGTGACGCGTGTGTATTGTGTGTGTTGCTCAGGGAGCCGTTCAGGGTCCAGAGGAGTTTGCTGAAGGTTTAGTGATCGGCGTTCGCAGCCTGTTGGGTCACACTGTCGGTAAGAAACTGAAAATCCACTTCCAGTGTTTCACCGGTGAGAAAACGACTCTGTGTTGCTGTGGCGTCCGGTGATGTCACCTGATTCAGTGTCTGATGACCACGATAAAGAGAAATAAAAAAATGTCTGGTTGTGATTCATCGACTTTTAGTTTTAATCACACACAGATAATGAATCTGTGTGATCACGTGACCGCTCTGTGGTTGCTGTCATCAACCGTCTGTCTCCTCCCGTCCTGCAGGGGGCGCTGCAGGTGTGGTGTCCAGGATCACGGGTTCGGTGGGGAAAGGTCTGGCCGCCATCACCATGGATAAAGAGTATCAACAGAAACGGCGAGAGGAGATGAACCGACCGTCCAAAGACTTCGGAGCGAGTTTGGCTAAAGGAGGAAAAGGATTGTTGAAGGTATAGAGTTAGTTCAGATGTGATGTCATCGTCAGGCGGCAGCTCATTGGCCGACGAGACCCAGTAACCAATGATCTCTCTGCAGGGAGTCGTGGGCGGATTCACCGGCATCGTCACCAAACCTGTGGAAGGTAAAAGTTTCTCTGATTCTACGACTGAAGTTAAATCCATGAAATTTACAGAAGAGACGGAAGATGGAAAACATCAGTTTCCTCTCGTCACGAGACTCAGATCTCAGGTTGAACTCTGACCTCCGCTGGTGTCATGTGACTTTTCAGGGGCGAAGAAGGAGGGCGCCGCCGGCTTCTTCAAAGGAATCGGTAAAGGTTTGGTGGGCGTGGTCGCTCGGCCGACCGGCGGCATCGTGGACATGGCGAGCAGCACCTTCCAGGGCATCCAGAGGTACGACTTTCCGCTTGTGTGGCTTCGTTTTGTTCCTTGATGAACTTCCTGTGTTGTTTGTTTGCGTCACAACGTTTGTTGTCTCTGTTCTTCTGTTCACTAATTTTCACATTTTCTATTTTTGTTTTCTGTCTCTTGTCGTTTCTCTCCGGAGTTTCTTCTTCTCGTTTCTTGTGGTTTTTGTTTTGAGCATTTTACATGAAATGTGTTAAAGCTCAGCTCCTTCACTTCCTGCTTGTCTGGCGTCGTGAATGTTTAAATGACTCTGATTGGCTGATGAGGCCGATCAGAGCGGCGAGTTGAAGGAGACGAGCTTTAACCGACATCTTTAAATGTTTGCATGTTGTTGTGCAGCGGACGGACGGTGAGTTTGTGCATCGTGTCGCAAATAAATTCCATCCATCGTTTCAGACTCATGTCACTTCCTCTTCTAACACTGCCACAAGCCCCGCCCACTATAAGCCCCGCCCCAGCCTGTTGCAGCATCATGAGTCAGGAGGCCACGCCTCTGAGGAGAGTCGCCGTCCCGCTTCACTTCCTGTTTCCCACAAACCAACGACCAGCTGCTAATCCAGTGATACGTTTTCATAATCATGAGTCATCACCTGATGAGCTTACCCAGAATCCCCCTGCACTGCCTGGCCCCTCCTCAGGGATTGGCTGATTGGCTGATTGAATGATCACATGGTTCTGCTGAGTTTGGTTGAAACTGATGATTCTGAGAAACACGAACAGCCTCAGTGTTTGTTTGTTTGTTAGTTTGTTTTTGGAAACTGCTTGGCTACTTAATTCTACAAAACACTTGACAACTTGAAAGAACATTATATTTGAAATTAAATCTAATTTTAAAATATGCAAAAACATTTATATACTTTTATTAAATATATATATGTTTGTGTGAATGCATGCGTCATTTATAAAAGACAGTAAGGACAATCAAATGTAAATATTTGTAGTTACAAATAATATCAGTAAATAAACAGAAGAACTTAAAGACATGTAGATAATTTAAATACTAATGAAGACGTAAATAATGATTCATGTTTTAGACGTTTAATCATTATTAATTTAGTATCTGTACACTAATACACAAAAAGAGATACAGTACAGTAAGTATTTAGTGAGGAAACACTGACGTGTATCGGCTCGACAACCTGCCTGTGTTCCTTCATTTCCCAGCAGCCTCAGTGTCCATCTGTCATGTGACTCATCAGTCAGTTCATTATAACCTGTTGATCGTTACGTTTCATGCCGTCACTGTAGAGGTCAAGCGAGGTGAGACACGATTCCTAAAGAGCATCATGTGCATCTATGAAACACAGAAACTGAACCAGCGTCAGGTTTTTGAAAGACTCAGTTTCACAGGTGAAGTTGTGAGCTGCTTTAAAAACGCATAACTGACCTGTGTGTGTGTGTGTGTTTGTTTGTGTGTGTGTGCGCACGCAGAGTGGCCGAGTCGACAGAGGAAGTGACCAGACTGCGTCCGGTGCGTCTGATCCGCGAGGACGGGATCATTCGACCTTACGACCTGACGGAGTCTCAGGGTTTGGATCTTTTCCAGGTTTGATCACTTTCACTTTCTTGCAGCATGATGTCACTTCCTGTCCTCAGCACCCGTCGCGTGTTCTGAAACCGAATCTTCACGAAAACAAAACCTTGTGTCGTGAAATGTTTGTCTGAGTCGTAATATTATACATATGTATAATATTTATTATAAATAGAATAGTATCATAATAATATCAACATCTAAGCGTCGTGTTTGTTTTTTAAGACACAGCCGTCGTCTGTGTGAATGATTTTTCATTTATTACTAACCCGAAGTTTCTTCCTCTTCCTCTTCCTCTTCCTCTTCCTCTTCCTCTTCCTCTTCCTCTTCCTCTTCCTCTTCCTCTTCCTCTTCTTCTCGTGTTTGTGTCTCATGCAGCCGGAGGAGGAATGAACAGGGTTTGAATTGAGCAACTTTATTGTTATTAATCATATGATTCATTTCTCACTCTGCTGATCTGATTATTAATCTATAAATATTGTTGTATAAATATGAATCATGGAATATGTTCAAACTAATTTCTCTTCATACCTCAAACTGTTTTTACTCTCACTTTATGAGAAAACTTTCACTGTTGTTTTTTATTTATAAATTATATTTTAGTTAATTTAAAAAAAATTATTTATGATTATTTTATTGAAAAAAGAAGCTCGGTGTGAATTATTTTAACTTTGTGATAAATTTTGTTTCTTCTGTAGATATCAGTGATATTTTTATAAACATCAGATTTAAATTCATCCTGCAAATATATATCTTATTATATAGTATGTTATATAACCATGTTATATACTATATAATGTTATAATATGTACTTTATAATACAATATTAATGTTAGAGTATAAACTGTTTAATAATGTATTATATACTATATTATCTGTATTATATCATATACTATATATTGTTAATAATTCTGTGTTGTGTTCGTCTGTGTCTGATATTTTCAGCATGACCTCTGACCTCTGACTCTGTTCTTTCTGTCAAACTGAAACTCTGTCTGATTCGGAGTGTGTGTCTGTGTGTGCGGGCTTTTGTGTGTGTGTGTGTGTGCGCGCGTGTGTGTGGGCTTGTGTGTATGTATATAATCTTATTGTTCAAACCTCAGATGTAATAAAACTTCTCTCTTCACTAACTCTCTCTTTTCTCAGATGTGTCAATACAAACATCTCTCGTTCTTCATTTTTCCAGATGTTATTGAAATGTACCTAATGTGTTATTACACATCACAACTGTGCATATTATATGAAAACAGTGATAATACGAATGGTATCATGTGTAAATACCAGTGTATATTATATTAAATAACTGAATGATTAAATGAATTCATTTAAATTTTATTCTTTAATCATAAAAAAAAGTAATCATTCAATAAACCAAAAGTTTTTCTATAGTGAAAATCAGATGTTCTGAACTTTTAGTTCATTCAAGTTGATTCTAGTGACATTAAGTAACTTATAGTTCGCTCTAGTTGGATGTTGTTGCCTCCGATGAATCCAGTGTCGCAGTTAAAACATAAAGACGCAGATTAAATCAATAATTAAACTGTTTGTTTCCAGCGTTCACAAATCACACAGTTGGACGGAGAAGTGTTCAGACGTCACTGTCTCTATCCTGGACACAGCAAGACCAACATCATTATCACCAACAGGTACAGACCTCCACAATAAAAGCCTCACTAGCATTGTTGTGTTATTGTTGTTTGACTGTTCCCTTTGTTTCGTTGTGTAGGAGAGTCTTGTGCGTGAAGGAGATCAACTTTGTCGACCATTTTAACAAAGAGTGGGAGTGTTTGTTTGAGAACTTCTGTCGTCCTCCGGCCGTGACGGGATCTGAGCTGAGCCTCTACTGCAGGGTACCAAAATAAAACTTCAGATAAACCTTCAAAATAAACTTTGAAATGAACCTGAGATAAACTGTAAATAATAAATGTATGTGTGTGTTCCAGCATAAGTTAACGTTGACAAATAGAGATGAGGAGTCGGTGAGGAAACTTCAGCTCAGAGACACAAACACTGCTCAGGTATTGTGTGTGTGTGTGTGTGTTGTTGCATGTGTGTGTTTTTTGTTGTTTCTGTTTATGGCCCTTCACTCACTCTGTTGCTATGGTAACCTACAGGCGCTGCAGGCGGCCATATCAGACGCTCAGACGGCGCAGAAGCAGAATCGAATGGCGAGACAGAAATCACAGCGTTTCCTGAAACCAGACAACAAGCACTGAGGTCACTTCCTGTCAGCGGGTGTCACTTCCTGTCAGCAGGTGTCTTTGTTAGAATTTAAGATGTTAAAGAGGATTTTTAATGAATGTCGAGCTGTGCCTTTAAGTGTAGAAACAGATCCAAACTGATTTCCTGTTTACACATCTGGAATCATCCAATCAGAGCTCACTCTGCACTTTTTCAGTAAAGTTTAATTGAATAGCTTCATAAAACTTTATTGTTTATATGTATTGAGTCATTAAACAAATCACTAGTGGACAGGAAGTTGTTTATATAAGAAAAAAGTAAAGCTCAGTTGTTATTGGGCTTTTCCTGAATGTAGGAATTACGAATGTTGTTTAACTTCCTGTTTAAAAATAATTCATTATCGAATGAAATTCTAAATGTATCAAATATTTGTATCTGTTGTCGTCAGAGAAATGTTTTTATTTTATTTTAATTATATAATTTTGACAACTTGGGGCTGTGGGTTATCTTGGTTTGCCTGCAGGTGGCGCTGTCACGAGTTTAAGATGAAGTTAAATGAGGTGTTGCACTAAAATCTTTCCAGAGAGAAGAATCAGTTCCACTTGTTTATGAACTGTTTGATTTATTTTCATCTGTTTCTGTCTTTGTTGTTGTTTACGTCTGAAGATCAAAGCTCAAATAAATAACCTGCTCTGTAGCCAAAGAGATTTTTATAAAGACGATTGTTAACATTTTCTTTACGAGTGAACTTTGTGATCAGACTGAGACCAGCTGCTGTTGTTTCACTTTGTAAATCACTTCAGACCAGCAGGAGGCAGCAGACTGCAAATCCCCCCCCCCACACACACACACACACACACACTCACTCACACACAGAGGTTAATGTGTGTAACAGCTGGTTTCAACACACACACACACTGTGAGGCTGTCGCTCTGCAGGGCGTCGTCATGGCAACAATAAAAACAGGATCAAGGTGAAGAAGATGATTTCCAGATGTCGCTTGTTTCTGCTGCTTCCTGATTGGTCGGTTCTCAGGCTGACGTGTGATCTGATTGGATGTTGATCCTCAGAGAGAACTGACCCTGAGTCAGTTTATACGACGCCCTGACAGGCTGGTGGGGGAGTTGTCCCAGTGCATCATGGGAAGATTTCCCTCTGTTCTCTGTTCAGACCTGGTTCTGTCGTCATGGAAACATCTGGAACAGGTCGTTCAGAGAGAGAAACAGATCTGAGGTCAGTTTACTCGACTTAGACTCTACTGTTAAGTATTATACAAAATAAAACAATATTATCTATATTATACAAAATAATATTACACAGTAAATTACATTTTTCAGTAAAATCTGATCACAAAAATTACAAAAATTCTCATTGGTGGTTTTCAGACTAAAAGTTTATCCTCCAAAGTAAAAGCAGTGTCCGAACAGATGCTTCCTGTCTGCTTGGTCGTTATGGTAACCTGCTTCCTCCAGGCGACCTTTGACCTCAAGACTCTGAGTGAGGTTTCCAACCTCTGATAATTAAGTTTAAGATAGTTTACTGACCGTTCAACTCTTTTACTGCATGTACAAGTGTTTACAAACTGTTTACAAACTGTTTACAGACTCTTTACCAACAGTTTACAGACTGTTTACAAACTGACTCGGACCTGAGATCTGTGATGTCACCAGACAGATGCATCATGGTCCGAGGCCACGAGCTGCTCGTCAAACATCGCACACAGATTCTCGTGACCTCAGCTGAGGTGAGAAGATGATGATGATGAAGATGAGGGACGAGGGACTCACTGGACTCGTGTCCCCAGTTTGAAGGAACCAGTGAGACGGTTCAGACCAGGACAGAAGGATGTGCTGCTTCACCGAGTCAAAGGTCGCTGATTGGTCCAGAGTCGTATCGACCAATGAGCTGCTGCCCGACCTTCTGTCTCAGATTACAGCCGTTCGCTGGCGTCTCCTCTCCGATAAGTAAACTATGTTCATCCTGTCTCCACGGAAACCGACTCTGATTAATGATATCCATGGCAACAGATTGATGACGTCCTGTTCCTGCGCAGCTCGGACAGGAAGTGAAGACGCGCCACGTCCCTGCAGGTCAGGGTCATGTGACTCTTTTTATCGGATGAGTGAAGGTCAGGTTAAATGTTTTTATTTCACGGTGAAAATATTTAACAGAGGATTCAAATATACGAAGGAGAAGAAGAAAACGACAGAGATGCGGCTAGTGGACAGATTTGACTTTGAACTCTTCTTCTCTGGTTTTAAAACAATCAGCGTAAGAAACGTTTTCTGGCTCTGATGAGTAAATCCGACTCTTAACGTTTCCTCTCTTATGAGTTTCTCTCGGTTCGGTCATGAACTCAGTCGCTGTCACATCACATCAGGGTCAGTGGGTGAAACCAGTTCAGTGGTTAGTGGGTGAACCAGAACTCACCGACCACTGACCAGTTTGCTCAAGCTCCTGCTGATGTTTCCTCTCAACACGTTGATCTGTTCACGTGAACAACAATAACAGAAAGTAACGTGAGCAGCCGAGTCCTCGTGGAAATGATCGTGTTCATTTAAACCTGTAGCAGTTTCTTTCCTGTCAACACCAGGGGGCGTGGTCTTCTTGGTGAGGTACTTTTTAACATCAATATTTATACTGTACTTTCACACGGACGACAAAAAAGCAGCATCATTATTTTTCCAGATGTGATTTTTTAGAGCTTTTGCCGATTTAATAATGTCATCAGCCAAATCGCTGTCGATTTTAAAAGTTTAAACTGTAGGACAAGACAGAGTGATGTCATAGTGATGTCATAGTGATGTCATAGTGATGTCAGATGACTTGATTTAAAACTCAACTCCAGATGATAGTTTATAGATAAAATGATTTTTACTGTCCTGTTCTGATGTCGTTCATTAGTGTTTGAGGCTTTTCACCATTTTGTCTCGTTGTCGTAACATCGACTGATCAGGTGACTTCATTCTGACCAATCAGAGCTCACGGATAAATTTATTGGGAATTTGTTTTGCAGAGAAGCGGCTCCACATGTTTCCTGTTAGAAGAGACTGAGTGATTTCAAAATAAAATAAATCTTTTTAATGAGCCATCGAACATATCGTCAGTCGTCATGGAAACAGGAACCAGGTTGAGGCAGAATTCTGGGAAATATGAGGATTGAAAAGTGATGTTTTTACGTTACTGATGAACAATGAGTCAGGTTTTCTCCGGTGGTTTCCAGTGTGAAGAATCTGTTGAGTCTGATCTCAGAGCTGCTGTTGTGTCTCAGCTTTTATTAGAGAAGTTTAACTGTTTGAACAGCAGCTCTGGTCCCAGTGTCTGTTCTCTGCTGGAGGTTCCACTCATTAAACCAAACCCTGGTTCAGATCCAGAATCTAACCTGGAAACGTTTTAATTCACTTTCAAAGAGTCAGAGAGAGACACGAGTGCAAAACTGACTTTTATCAGACGCAACATTAATGAAACTTCTTCTTTTAAACTTCATCAACATGTAAAATAACTGATGAGTCATCAAGTGTTTTTACTCAAGTTTCAGACTCTTTAACGCCCTTTGATACACAACAGGGGTCAAAAGTGACCCGGTTCAGTTTTTATTTTCTATACATTCATCATTCAATGTTCAGGTAATCCCCAATTTACTTGTTTTTTGAACACCACAAATCTTTATTTAAATGTTTCTTCTGTTGGAATCCAGCTCTCCTGAATGGAAATAGGCTCCTTGATGAAACAAGAGACTCGTCCTCTACTGTGTGTGATCGAAGAAGCCTTCCAGAAGACCTGGATCCACACAGACCTGGATCCACACAGACCTGGATCCACACAGACCTGGATCCACACAGACCCGGATCCACACAGACCTGGATCCACACAGACCTGGATCCAAAAAGACCTTGATCCAAAAGCCTCCTGAATGAAAGAGCACCAATAAGCAATAAAAGAATATAGCAAAGAAACACCCAGCCAAGCATGAAATAACCCAGGAAATGAAAACTGGTAATTTTTGACAAATGTATGTGTCAAAAATGACTCGTTTTCATTGCCTGTATTATTTCATACGTTGTGCATTAGAAGGGTTTTGCATAGCTTGTGTATCAAAGGGTTATAACAGAATTAAGTTTATGTTTCTACAACAGCAAAATCCGAAGCAGAGACTGACACTTGATGATTGATTGATCCAGTGGTTGATCAGTGATGTGTCAGTGATTGGCAGTGGTGTATAAAGTACTTCAAAGCCATACTTGAGTAAAAGTACAGATATCTTACCTAAAAGTGACGTCAGTAAAAGTACAAGTCACCCGTCAGAAAGTTTGAGAATGTAAGAAGTAGAAAGTACACATATTTTTGTTCAAATGTAACGAGTAAAAGTAAAAAGTCGTCAGGAAAAGAAATACTCAAGTAAAGTACAGATTTATGAAAAATCTACTTAAGTACAGAAACAAAGTATTTCTACCTCGTTATTTCCCACTACTGGTGACTGGTCAGTGATGTGTCAGTGACTTTGCTGCAGGTTTAAATCTGCTCCGTCTCAACGATCACTCTGATTTATTTTGTAGTTTTTTCACCTTGTAAACACATTTTCACGTTAAAATATGTAACATTCAGATCAACGCTTGTTGATGATAACGATGTTTGTGAATCTGAGGGTTTGAATCCTTCCAGCCGAGCTGCTGTGACACTCGACTCACTTGGCTCGGACTCGTCTGGCTCGGAGTCCTCAGTGGATTTATACTGTGGTGAAACACGGGGGGGTGGGGTGTAATGACTTCCAGCTGCTGAGGCCGAGCGGAGGAGGACGTTTGATTTCTACACAGTCAGGAACAGAACATGTGACCTGCTCTCTTCCTCATGTGGAACCATTCCCTTCTCACCTGAGACTCCAGAACATGAAGTTACTTTGTTCTAGAGTTGAATTAAAGTTAAAGAGTTTAATCAGTTTCTTTTTTTTGTTTTCTTCACATCTGGTTTTAGACCTTTTATATCTTTTCTTTACTATTTTCAGAATAAAAGTCCAGTTGATTTACAATAAAATGTTTCTGACTCTTTGAAAAAGTTTCCTCTTCAGTTTCACAGTTTCACATCTCGAGTTCCCATCATGCATCAGGAGAATCAAGCTCTCGTCTCATTTCAAAGGCTCTGATTGGTTGATCCCTTCTGGGCCAGCATGTCCCAGAATGCACTTCAGTGATGAAACAGTTTTCAAACAGGTGATGGCGCCGGCGAGTGACGAACGCTGCAGCCGTGAGGGCGTGGCCAGCTGATTGATGCCGAAGATGGTTGGTGGTGTGATGAAGATGATGATGATGATAAAGATGGTGGTGGTGTGATGAAGAAGATGATGAAGATGCTAGTGGTGTGATGAAGAAGATGGTGAAGCTGGTGGTGGTGTGATGATGAAGATGATGAAGATGGGGGTGGTGTGATGAAGATGATGAAAAAGATGAAGATGGTGTTGGTGTGATGATGAAGATGCTGAAGAAGATGCTGAAGATGATGATGAAGATGATGAAGATGGTAGCGGTGTGATGATGAAGATGATGAAGATGAAGAAGATGATGAAGATGGTGGTGGTGTGATGAAGATGATGAAGATGAAGAAGATGTGATGAAGATGATGAAGATGAAGAAGATGATGAAGATGATGAAGATGGTGGTGGTGTGATGATGAAGATGCTGAAGAAGATGATGAAGATGATGAAGATGAAGATGATGAAGATGATGAAGATGGTAGTGGTGTGATGATGAAGATGAAAATGATGAAGATGAAGAAGATGATGAAGATGATGAAGCTGGTGTTGGTGTGATGATGAAGATGAAGAAGATGATGAAGGTGATGAAGATGATGAAAGTGATGAAGGTGATGAAGATGATGAAGGTGATGAAGATGATGAAGATGGTAGTGGTTTGATGATGAAGATGTGAGGATGAAGATGATGAAGATGAAGATGCTGAGATGATGAAGATGATGAAGATGATGAAGATGATGAAGATGATGATGATGAAGATGATGAAGATGAAAATGATGAAGATGAAGATGAAGAAGATGATGAAGGTGAAGAAGATGATGAAGATGATGAAGATGAACACCAGTTCCTCCTCTGTTCTCCTGACTCAGACTCCTCCTCCTGATCCAGACTCCTCCTCCTGAATCTTTCAGATTTTCTTCTGTGGAAAGAAAGGATCGTGTAAAGTAAACAAAGGGAGGCAGATGGGGGAGGGTGGGGGAGGGGTGAGTGGAAAAAGCAGAGTGAGGGTTAACGGGGCCTCCAGGTATGTCCCCCCCCGCCCCCCCCAGGCCACTGAGCTGAGTTTAGGTTTCTGCTCTCAGACTAAATATGAAGCTGTTTGTGTTAAAGTGAAGCTTCAGCTGAACTGAGATAAACACAGAAGCTCCGCCCACTTTCACCCAGACTGAACCGGACTCTGTAGACCAGGACCCAGAGTCCCAGAGTCCCTGTGACCCACAGAGACACCTAGAGTCCCTGTGTCCCACAGAGACCCTGACCCAGAGTCTCTGAGACCCACAGAGACCCACAGAGACCCGGACCCAAAGACCCTGTGACCCACAGAGACCCGGACCCAAAGACCCTGTGACCCACAGAGACCCGGACCCAAAGACCCTGTGACCCACAGAGACCCGGAGCCAGAGACCCTGAGACCCACAGAGACCCACAGAGACCCAGAGACCCTGTGACCCACAGAGACCCTGACCCAGAGTCCCTGAGACCCAGAGTCCCTGTGACCCACAGAGACCCGGACCCAGAGACCCTGTGACCCACAGAGACCCGGACCCAGAGACCCTGAGACCCACAGAGACCCACAGAGACCCAGAGTCCCTGTGACCCACAGAGACCCGGACCCAGAGACCCTGTGACCCACAGAGACCTTGACCCAGAGTCCCTGAGACCCACAGGACCCACAGAGACCCAGAGTCCCTGTGACCCACAGAGACCCGGACCCAGAGACCCTGAGTCCCTGAGACCCAAAGCTCTAAGACACAGACCTGATCCACAAGGACCTGGATCCTCAAAGACCTTTCATATTGTAATAATGTTTTATTCTATAATTATAACATCTTTATTCTGTGTAATATAAATGAACAGAACCCTGCATTTAGATGGTCTGTTATTTGAGGAGGGGGGGGGGGTCTTAGTAGTGAGTTCATTCAGTCAACATTTGAGTGACCTCTGACCTTTGACCTCTGACCAGCTACGGCAGCCTGCAGGGTCGTATCAAAATAAAAGCCTCTCAGGACGTCTGTGTTTTACAACAGCTCCTTAAAACCAGTGGAGGCTTTATTGACCCCTGAGGAGGTCAGGAGGTCAGGAGGTCAGCTGATCAGGAGGTCATGTGATCAGGTGATCAGATAGGTCGCCAGGTGAGCGCCTGCAGGCCGTACAGGTGACAGGGGGGGGGCGTCAGGCCTGTGATCAGCTCATTGATTGGTTCTGTCAGCGAGGTGCTCAGAGGCTCTGAGCCAGGGCCTGTTCCTCCCTCAGTGAGGACTGACAGGCACCCTGGTGTTCACCTGACTCTCCCTCAGTGAGGACTGACAGGCACCCTGGTGTTCACCTGTTCCTCCCTCAGTGAGGACTGACAGGCACCCTGGTGTTCACCTGTTCCTCCCTCAGTGAGGACTGACAGGCACCCTGGTGTTCAACCTGTGTGTCCCTCAGTGAGGACTGACAGGCACCCTGGTATCCACCTGTCCCTCAGTGAAGACTGACAGGCACCCTGATGTTCACCTGATTCTCCCTCAGTGAGGACTGACAGGCTCCCTGGTGTTCACCTGTTCCTCCCTCAGTGTGGACTGACAGGCACCCTGGTGTTCACCTGTGTCTCCCTCAGTGTGGACTGACAGGCACCCTGGGATTCACCTGTGTTCCCTCAGTGAGGACTGACAGGCACCAGCCGCGTCCTCACAGAGACACAGGCTCCATCAACAAGTGGAAACAAAAACACAACGTCACAGTTTCCACGTTTCAAATGTTGTTGCTGTGAAACATGAGTCGACAGACGTGTTGCTTCACATGTGACTGGAGAAGATAAAGCTGGAAAAACAAATAAAAGTCATGTTGAAGGTGATGTCATCGTCATGTGACCCAGTGTCCGCCCCTGGTTCTTCTTCTCTGCTCTGTCGACGGGTTCAGGGTTATATGTGTGTGTGTCATGTGTCGTGTGTGTGGTGTTGTTGTTGACCTGGTTGTCTTCTTGTCGTCATGAATAATATTTTCTGAACCAATGAGGTCGATCGATTCCTCGGAGGTCGTCACGCAAGGAGAGATGACATCACAGCCGCGGAATCATGATTTCATCTGATTTTTGATTTTTATTTCCGTCCAGAATGAGAAACAGTAAAAAAAAAAAAAGTTAATAATGATCAGATTTTTCCCAATGAAGTTTGAATGTGTGAAGCAGCTGTTGTTGTTTCTCACGTGAGCTTCTTCCTGTGGAATGTGACTCTGTCATTAAAACAACAGCTTCTTTTAAAAGCTGCCTCATAAAGTGCACACAGCGAAACAGTGTGAGTGAAGTGATGCATTCTGGGTGGTCCGTCTCCATACAGGGAGGAAGGAGCGGGGGGGGGGGTCTGATAGAGAGAGTTTCCACTGTTTGACTCCGACGCTCTTATTGTGAAAGGAAACTTTGTTCGCGTTGTTTTCTTCACGTATGTATTTTATTCTGAAAAGACGGATTCATCTGTGTGAATTATTCTTCATGTTCAGAATCAGTCGTCTCTGCCGCCCGAGGTCCAGGTGCATTGTGGGTAATGTAGGTTCAAGAGTGGGATGATAGATCTGCTCCTTCAGCTTCAAATGATCTCTGTAATAAAACCATAAATAAAATCCTTATCAGAGCTGCTGTGGGGCCCCTGGGGGGGTGGGGTGGGGGGGGCCTGTGGGGCCCCTGGGGGGGGGGGGGCTGATAGAACAGGGCCTCAGCAGGTTACAGAAATAGAGCCTTGAAAGTTTGTAATGTTTGACATCATTGTGGATAAAAACTAAATTTACATCATAGGTCAAAGAATTTGTGATTGAATGCTCCACCCAGTGGAAACGTTCAGTGACACAAATCAAACACACCCAGTGAACAACAAGCTTCCAGAGACAGTTTGTTATCATCTGAGTGTTTGTGTGTGTGTTTGTGTGTGTGTGTGTGTATGTGTGTGTGTGTGTGTGTGTGAATGTGCATGTGTGCATGTGTGCATGTGAATGTGTGAGGGTGTGTGTGTGTGTGTGTGTGTGTGTGTGTGTGTGTGTGTGTGTGTGTGTGTGTGTCTGGTTATTTCAGGAGAAGCTGATATGAAACATCCTTTGACTTTGAGAGTTTCCGATCGAGGTGAAAAGTCACGGAACAGAACCTGAGACAAAGTTTAATCATCGTCTTCAGAGTCACGATAGTTTATAGTTACTTTCAGTTACAGTTACTTTCAGCTACAGTTACTCTCAGTTACAGTTTGTCGGTCTCTGTTGTGTAACGTTATCACAACATTAAAAATAATGAATTAGTTTCTAAATTCATCATCTATTTAATGTCCTTTACATTTTTTAAATTCAGTGACAAAATCCACTTTCATCCTCACATATGTTAAACGTTGTGTTTGATTTGAGTTGAACTTTAATTTGTTTAAATTTATATCTTTATGTGTCATTTCTCTTATTACTGAAACTGTCCAATACTTTTCTTCGTCCCCGTGAAGACAAACTTTTCACTGATAAAACTTTAAAAATGCTGACGGATCAGGACTGTGATGAAGACTGGAGATCTGGACCAGGAGCTGTGATGAAGACCAGGAGCTGTGATGAAGACCAGGACCTGTGATGAAGACCAGGAGCTGTGATGAAGACCAGGACCTGTGATGAAGACCAGGAGCTGTGATGAAGACCAGGACTGTGATGAAGACCAGGACCTGTGATGAAGACCAGGACCTGTGATGAAGACCAGGACCTGTGATGAAGACCAGGGCCGTGATGAAGACCAGGACCGTGATGAAGACCAGGACCGTGATGAAGACCAGGACCTGTGATGAAGATCAGGACTGTGATGAAGACCAGGACTGTGATGAAGACCAGGACTGTGATGAAGACCAGGACCTGTGATGAAGACCAGGACCGTGATGAAGACCAGGACCTGTGATGAAGACCAGGACTGTGATGAAAACTGGAGATCTGGACCAGGACTGTGGACCAGGATCAGAACCAGCACCAGGTCCTCGTCCTGCAGGTGAGGCTGCAGAGGCGCACGTGTCTGGTTTCTCCTGTGGGAGGGGCGGGGACAGTGAGGTGGGGGGGCGGTGATGAAGAGGAGGAGCAGCTGCTTCAATCTGTCGCAACTTTTTCTTTGTTTCACATGAAAAGTTCTGATGAACAAACTCAGACCGGGTCTGACCGCTCGAACCGGATTAAACTGGGATGAAACCGGATTAACGGGGGATTGAACCGGACTAGAGGCGCAGAGGAGGAGGAGCGGGACTCGAACCGGAGCAGAAGTCAGAGTCTGGACCAGGATCCGGATCATGGATCATTAGACCCGGACCCGGAACGGATGTGGTCTCCATGGAGACGGGAGGATCTCAGAAGTGATCGTGTGTAGATTGTTTATTGATCACCGGAATGGGCGCGCTCCCGCTGCTGCTGCTCGCGCTCTGGACCTGCGGGCACGCCACCCCCCCCCGCTCCTACAGCCTGTACACCGGCGGGCACGCGCACGGAGGCCGCGCGGCCAGCAGACACAGGTAGGATGACACGTGCACGGAAAGGATGAGGATGATGAAGGTGATGGAGGAGGAGGAGGATGTGGTGACGTCATTCTCTGTCAGATGTTTTATTGTGAAAGAGAAGAGGAAGTGTTTAAAAGTTGCTGGTTTGAATCCTGGTGCTGGAGGTTTGATGCATCTGACTGCCATGGTGTCAGTGACGTCACGGTGATGTCACAGTGACGTACTCTCTGCTGTTCCCATGGTTACGAGCTCATGATGCAGCTTCAGGTTATTTAAATTCATTCAGATTTATTTAAACCCAGAACATCAGTCAGTAGAAGTAATGATTCCACCAGAGCACCAGCTCCTTAAAGGCTCAGCGTGTAGAGTGTAGTGACATCTAGTGGTGAAGTTTCAGGTTGCAGCTGAACTCCCCCCCCCCAAACATCCTGGATCTGCACCAAACTGATAAGAGTGTGTTGTGAGATCTTTAATAAAGGCATAGGGGTGAAAACATAACCTCCCTTGAGAAGGTAAATATTCATGAAAATTCTTTCAAAATATTAAGATAAATTGTCGTGATTCAGTTTGTTCATTGACCTCTGCTGACCCCTGACTTCTGCTGACCCCTGACCTCCAGATTCAAACTCAGGTGTTGTCTTCTGGGTCTGAACTGTCGCGGCATACGAGCCAATCACAGGCCACGGTTCACTTCTAACCCAGGTCTGTAGGATGTGTACGACACTTTCCACTCAAACGTTTGGATCTATAGCAACACACTTAATGACAGTTGATCCTGGTCCTGGTCCTAATCGTGGTCCTGGTCCTGGTCCTGGTCCTGGTCCTAATCCTGGTCCTGGTCCTGGTCCTGGTCCTGGTCCTGGTCCTGGTCCTGGTCTTGGTCCTGGTCTTGGTCCTGGTCCTGGTTCTGCAGGAACCCTCACGAACAGATTTGTTCTTAACTTGAACAAACTAGTGAAGAAATTCACGTTCACTGATGTTCTCATATTTGGAGAATATATATATTAGTTTATAATAATCCTATTTCATTAGTTTGAAGGAGTATAACTAAATATATAAATGAGGTCGTAGTTATGGTGACATTCTTCTATTTAACGTATTATGATCCTGTTGAATGTTGGAACGCACAGATTTGCTTGAAATTCACTATTTGAGTTACTCAAACTCATATTCATATTGTAAAAGAAACATTTCTATGTTCTTATAACAGTAACGTGCACATATGTGTGCACGTTAATTTCAATATCTTCTTGTGCTCAAACACAGTTTACGTCCTTGTAATCATCCTGTGTCACTGAACCTCACACAGGATGTTAGTCTACGACACGGATTCTCAAACACACACACACACACACACACACCGAATGCGTGTGTGTGTGTGTGTGTGTGTGTGTGCACAATCATTGGCTCAGAGAGACACGCACAGTGAGACCAGAGCTCGTTCACGTGAAGCAGCCGATCAGTGACAAACAAGAGACAGTGTTCAGAAGCCAAGTAGAAAGAGAGAAGGATGAAGCTGCCTTGCTCGTGGGTTCACGGTGAAGGAAGGAGGACACGAGCAGAGAGCAGTGGAAACACAATGAGACACAACAAAGAGACACTTACATCCCAGTCACATGCGTGTGTTCTTTTAGGTTGAGCTTTATCATCGTTGTAACAAAGTGATTATAATTTAATTTATTTTTTCTCTATTTTTGAAAAAGTACAGACTGATGGAGGAATGTAGAGATAAATGTCACCAGACGTGCTTCAATTAAGTTGAATTTATTTCACTATTCTTTGAAAAATGTGGCAAAAGTCACAAAACAAGTTGTTTGAAAAAGGTTTTTTATTTGCACATCAGAAATTCCTGAAAGTAATATGAATTTAATGTTCATGTTATGTAAATACACCTTTTCCTCTGTAATATTTCTCTTCTTCACGTCATTTTGAAGATCTGCTGCAGTGACAGGAGGATTCTCAGGTGTGGGTTCAAATCTCATTTCTGGAATCAGAACTTCAGACTCTAAACTTTTTACTCATTTTCACGATTCAACACGTCGGCCACGAGGCAGGAAACGGTTCTGTTTATTATCTTTTGCGATAGAAGCGTTTCTGGAATCTGACGTAAGAAACTTTTGTACAAACTCAGCGTGCGAAACAAACGTAAAAGAATTTAAGGATAAAAATACAAACATGAGGCTGATGTTAAAACACTAATTGATAATTTTGATTTTAAATAAAACATTTTCTGAATAAGACAAGTTGAAGTTTGTGTTGTTTCCTGTAACTGTTCACATGAAGTCACAGTTACAGCTTGTATTGAAACACACACACGCACACACACACACACACACACACACACACACACACACACACACACATACACAGTAAAGTCTGTGATGTCATCATCAAAACTTTTAACAAACGCCTAAATGACTCATTTCCTGTAGAGAGAGTGACATCATGCTGTGTGTGTCTGTGTGTGTGTGTCTTCTTCTATCTTTGTGAGGACCAGTTGCTCAACACAATCGGTCCAGTCGTGATGTTTGAGGTTCGAGCGTCGTCACAAAGAAGAAACACAACTCTGAAGCTAGAAATGTTCGGGTTTGTTTGTCGTGTTTGTACGAACAAGTGTACGAGAAATGTGAGACCAGAATCTGAACATCTTCTCTCATGAGGTCGAACGTTTCCTCTCGTCTGTGATGTGTCCGAGTCTCAGCCGGCTGGAGGTCAAAGGTCAAAGCTGGTCCTGATACTTAGGGTGAAGACGTGACAGTGACATCAGGACTGAATGTTGAAAAGAGAAAATCACACATTTTATCCGTTTGTTCTCCTGGTTCACAATCAATTAATTCTCTTTTTATTTTACTAATGTAAAACGACCTGAAAAACATTGAATAAATTCAACACATCTGATATAAATTCAATTTAAATCAAGTTAAATAAAAACACATTTTAACAGACATCAGCTCAATTTAAATGTTGAATGTTCCTGAGTCTCACTGATCTTGTGTCAACTTGACAAAGATTCAAATCTCCTCGATTCATCTTCTCTCCACATTTAATCATTTGTGCATTAAATTAAAAAATTTAGCTGAACGATGAACCAGTAAAAACCAGTAGATTCCTGCTTGTTCAGGGTTCCAGAGAATTTTAAACATAATTTAATTTAAACACAAAAAGACTGATGACATCACCACCATGCGCTGAACATTTGCTGAGGTTTTCACCCACAATACCTCTCACACATCAACAATGTTGTGCTGTGTGTGTGTGTGTGTGTGTGTGTGTGTGTGTGTGTGTGTGTGTGTGTGTGTGTGTGTGACACAGGAACTGGTGTTCGTTTGTGGTGACAAAGACGGTGAGTTGTGTCGTCGAGGACGGAGTCGAGACGTATGTGAAACCTGATTATCATCCCTGCAGCTGGGGGAGCGGGCAGTGCAGCCGGGTGGTGGTGTGAGTATACACACACACACACACACACACACACACGCACACACACACACACTCACACACACACAAACACACACAGACACACACACACATACACTGGAATGTTGGTGCATGATGACTTCACTGTTTTAGTTATTTGCATTTTACAGGATTAGCAGCTGCTCCTTCTGAAGTGGACTGAGGTGTTTTCTGTGTGTGTAGCGCCACCATCAGGCCACTCCTCCACACACACACACAGCTTCCTGCTGATTGTGACTGTAAATAGTAACAAACAGTTCACATGAGTGATTCTAACATCTGTTCCTCGGTGTTTCTGTGTGTGATTCTCTTCTGGGCCGACCGGCCCTGCAGCCCCACACATGGATTCAATCAAGTTTTACTTTCAGTTTTCAGAAGCTCTGATTGGCCGAGAGCTGCTCGCCAACATATTTGTGGTGGACTGAAGGAAAAGAGAAATAAGAGAAGTTTGCCTGAGATCTGAGATCAGATAGAGAAAAATCTTCTGATCAGCAGGAAACTGTGAAGGAACTCTGTGGTGATCGGTTGGTTTCACAGGATTAACAAACCAGGTTTATTATGTGGTTTCACTTCCTGTTTCTGCAGGTGAAGAAAAACATGGTTCCTCTTACTGAGCACATGAAACCGTCCAATCACAGCCTGTACCCGACAGGCTCTACATGATGTCACAATGACACGTCATGATGTCACATGGACACGTCATGATGTCACATGGACACGTCATGATGTCACATGGACACGTCATGATGTCACATGGACACGTCATGATGTCACATCCACACCTCATGACGAGCCGGTCGGCCGCTGGCTCTGATTGGACGGTCGTGTCAACGTTAACATGATGTCGAACAGTTTCCTGTTTAACGACAGAAACCCGACGTGTCTCTGCAGCTATCGGACCTTCATGAGGCCGCGGTACAAGGTGGCGTACAAGATGGTGACGCAGATGGAGTGGAAGTGTTGTCATGGCTACAGCGGAGAGGACTGCTCCCACGGTCCAGCTGCTGGAGCAGGAGCCCAGGTCTCCACCTTCAGACCCCAGCCCCGACCTGAACATGGAGGAGGGACGGGAGCTGGAGGAGGGACGGGAGCTGGAGGAGGACAGAGCGGAGGAGGACAGAGCGGAGGAGGGACGGGAGCTGGAGGAGGACACGGAGGAGGAGGACACAGCGGAGGACACGGTGGTGAGTGGAGTCACAACGTTAATGTTTAGACTCGTTTTTTAATCATAGTGTTTAGTTAAAAGACACTTTAAACATTTCTTCTCACTGGCTTTAGAGGAGTTTAAGACCTGTTTTCATCAAAAGAGTTATTGAATATAATATTGAATATTATAATTCTCAGTTATTCATGATCTTAATACTCAGTTTTTCATTTAAATTCTTCAGACAACTTGTTATTTCTAAGTGAAACCAACTCGGGAAACTTTTCATTCTCAGTCCAACACACAGCAGCAGGAACATGTGACCTGTGCTGACCTCTACTGGTGACCTTCAAGAACTGCTCCTGTTATTGTTCTCTTGCTTCTTTTTATTTTTTTGAAGGAAAAGTTGAGAATGAGAAGATGAGGCAACTGGAGGAGAAGATCCAGAGTCTGACCAGGATCGTCCAGGACCTGCAGTCCACCATGAACAATCCGTCCGTCAGCAGAGGAGGAGGAGGAGGAGAAAGGGGAGGAGAAGGAGGAGGAGGAGGAGGAGGAGAAGGAGGAGAAAGAGGAGGAGAAAGAGGAGGAGGAGGAGGAGGAGGCTCGTCAGGAGGAAGAAACCCTGCTGATGCTGCTCAGCCAGAGATCAAAGAGACGATTCACAGTATCCAGACCAAACTGGACCAACTGGACAATCGCACACAGGTGTGGCAGCATTTTACTTTTTCCATATTTACCTCTGGGCTGGTGGGTCAGATCCTGATAGTCCAGATCCTGATAGTCCAGATCCTGATAGTCCAGATCCTGACCGTTCAGATTCTGATAGTCCAGATCCTGATAGTCCAGATCCTGACAGGTCAGATCCTTATAGTCCAGATCCTGATAGTCCAGATCCTGATAGTCCAGATCCTGATAGTCCAGATCCTGACAGGTCAGATCCTGATAGTCCAGATCCTGATAGTCCAGATCCTGACAGGTCAGATCCTGATAGTCCAGATCCTGATAGAGCAGATCCCGATAGTCCAGATCCTGACAGTCCACATCCTGACAGGTCAGATCCTGACTGGTCAGACTGATAGTCCAGATCCTGACAGGTCAGATCCTCACGGGTCCAGATCCACCACAGAAATGGTTTGGTTGGTTTTGTTCATGTTGGCTCCTTCTCCTCCTCCAGGCTCATGATAAAAACCTGCTCAGCATCAACAACCACCTGGTGAACGGGAAAACCAACGATCTGGACGGAGGTTCTTCTGGAGGAGGTCTGAGCGGAGGGAAGCTGAACTCACTGAAGGAGGAGATCCTGAGGGAGCTGGAGACCAGGGTGTCGCTGTCCTGCTCCTCCTGTCAGGTAGCACCAAACTACAGTCAGCCAATCACAGCGCCCCCTGATGGTCAGGAAGTGACTTCAGTCGCCCGATCAAATACTCCAACAGACTTAGTTCCACAGGACTCTACATTGTCCTGAACATTGGACACATGAGTTGAGTGGATGGATGGATGATTGGTTGATTGGTCCATTGGTTGATTGGTTGGATGGTTGGTTGATTAGTTGGTTGATTGGTTGGTTGATTGGTTGGTTGGTTGGTTGGTTGATTGGTTGATTGGTTGGTTGATTGGTTGATTGGTTGGTTGATTGGTTGGTTGGTTGGTTGGTTGGTTGATTGGTTGGTTGGTTGGTTGGATGATTGGTTGGTTGGATGATTGGTTGGTTGGATGGTTGGTTGATTAGTTGGTTGATTGGTTGATTGGTTGGTTGATTGATTGGTTGATTGGTTGATTGGTTGGATGGTTGGTTGATTAGTTGGTTGATTGGTTGATTGATTAGTTGATTAGTTGTTTGATTGGTTGATTAGTTGGTTGATTGGTTAGTTTGTTAATTGGTTGGTTGATTGGTTGATTGGTTGATTGGTTGGATGGTTGGATGGTTGGATGGTTGTTTGATTGGTTGGTTGGTTGGTTGATTGGTTGATTGGTTGATTGGTTGATTGGTTGATTGGTTGGTTGGTTGATTGGCTGATTGGTTGATTGGTTGGATGATGACAGTGGAAAACGTCTGTGACAAAGCAAACTTCACTGTAGCTCAGGTAAAACTGTTTCTGAGTCTAGATCAAACTCCGTGTGTTCTCCAGGCCGGCGTGGAGGATCTGCGGCGACAGCAGCTCCAGGACCGCGAGCGGATCCGAGCTCTGGAGAAGCGTCTGAACGTCATGGACGCTCGTTATGGCCAGGGCCTGGACGGGCTGCGGCGGGACGTGCTGCGTCTGCAGGGATGCTGCAACACTGTCGAGGTTCTCCAGAACCGCATCACCGATGCTGAACGTAAGATCAGCTCGGCCTCAGAGAACTTGGACGTTCTCCAGAAGCGCCTGGAGGAGACGCTCAGCGGAGCAGGAGGCAGCAGCCATCCGGACAGTGGGACCCAGGGAGGAGCTTCTGGTGGTCGCGGTGGAATCGGTGGCGGTGGAAGAGATGTTGTGGTGACCGAGGACATGTTGGACAGTCGCCTGAGAGACATGGAGCGGAGGGTGAACAACACGGTGCAGCAGACCGAGAAGAGCTGCTCCTACCTGGAGAACGACCTGAAGGACTACGCCCACAAGGAGGTGAAGGACCTGAGGACGGTGTTCCTGGACCGGTTCGATGACCAGGACTTCAGGATCGCAAACGTGGAGCTGGACGTGAGAGACCAGAACCAGAGGCTGCTCCAGCTGGAGAACAGCACCTCCCTCATCACCAGGAGGCTGGAGCACTGCAGCTGTGCAGGAGGAGGAGGAGGAGGAGAGGGAGGAAGCTGGGGGCGAGGTGACCGAGGACAGGGAGGAAGCTGGGGAGGAGGAGGAGGTGCCGGAGGAGAGGGAGGAAGCCGGGGAGGAGTAGGAGGAGAGGGAGGAAGCCGGGGAGGAGGAGGAGGAGAGGGAGGAAGCCGGGGAGGAGGAGGAGGAGAGGGAGGAAGCCGGGGAGGAGGAGGTGCCGGAGGAGAGGGAGGAAGCCGGGGAGGAGGAGGAGGAGAGGGAGGAAGCTGGGAAGGAGGAGTAATTCCAGGAGGAGGTACCAGGGGAGGAGCAGGAGGAGGAGGCGAGGGAGGAGGTACCAGGGGAGGAGGAGGAGGAGCAGGAGGAGGAAACACCACGGAGAAGTCTCTGGCCTGGAGAGTCGTGAACAACGAGGATAAGATTCAACATTTCAACACTCGACTCAGAGACCTGTCGGTGTCCGGAGACTCTCTGTACGACAAGGTATAGATATCTGCTTCTAGAAGAGATTCACTCACGTTGGACAGATTGTATCAAACTATCAGGATGGAAAAAGATCAAAGAGGAACAGTGACGTCAGAACTGTTATTTATAGAATGATAAGATATATATTTATATACTATACATAATTCTACATGTAGAGAGTTATACTCGTACATCTATATTGAGAGTTTTCGTTCTTAGAAAGTTATATAGAGACTGACCTATAGAGTTATATAGAGTTATAAAGAGTTTTTATGTAATATGAAGAGTTATGTATAGAGTTATATATAGTTATAGTGTTATATAGAGTTCTAAATAGAGTAATATGTAGTTATAGAGTTTTATATAGAGTTTTATAGAAAGTTATAAATAGAGCTAGCGATTTATAGGGTTATAGAGAAAGTATAAATAGTATAGAGTTATATAGCGTTATGTATATATTCTAAATATATTGAATAGTAACTGGTAAAGTGGTTTCCAGGTTGTGGACCTGAGTCACGACGTCCGTAAGATCAAAGCCGTGACGGGCGACCACGGCGAACACTTCACCAGGATCGTGACGGAGGTGGAGACGCTGGGACACGACTGCGACCTCTGCAGGAAGGTGGAGGAGGAGCTGCGGAGGCTGAGGAATCACTCCCAGGATGCACTGGGGCGCATGCAGAGCCACATCAACAGACTCCAGACCCGACTGGACTCAGGGAAAGATGGCTGCCTCCAGATGTGTTCACACCTGCAGGAGGACGTCCGGCTGCTGAGAGACGACGTCAGGAGGTGTAACTGTAAGAGCAGCTCGGACACGCCCACAAATCTATAGCACAGGCCGACTGAGAAATACTGTCATGTGACGTCCAACAGGTGGTGGATCTGGTGGTTCCGGAGGTTCTGGTGGTTCTGGTGGTTCTGGCAGCTCTGGAGGATCTGGTAGTTCTGGTGGTTCCGGAAGTTCTGGTAGTTCCGGAGGTTCTGGCAGTTCTGGCAGCTCTGGTGGTTCTGGTAGTTCTGGTGGTTCTGGTAGTTCTGGTAGTTCTGGTGGTTCCGGAGGTTCTGGCAGTTCTGGAGGTTCTGGTGGTTCTGGTCCCAGTGAAGGTGGACCTGGGCTGGATTCTGCGAAGCCACTAGACGGCCACAGTGTGATCGGAGGCTCGATCCACAACCACCAGCTGAAGACGCTGCAGGGCGAACTGTCCGAGGTCGTCCTCACGTTCAGCTCCATCAACGACACCCTGAAGGGAATCGAACACACGATGCAGAAGCACGGCAGCGTCATCACCGACCTCGGTGAGTCCGACTCGATGGCGTCACGGCTGCACCGCCCCCCCCCCAGCCGCCGTCCCTCACTCATCCTCTGATTCCCACCAGGAAACACCAAAGATAAAATCATCTCCGAGCTGGACAAGATCCAGCTGGAGGTGACGGAGCACATGGAGGAGAGCCGGGACCGACTGGACGGGTTGGACCGGGACGTGCGGCGGTTCGAGAGCACCCTGCTGGTGGAGATGGGCGACTGCAGGAGGTCCGGAGACGGGCTGGAGAAGAGGCTGTCCAAGCTGGAAGGCGTCTGTGGGCGACTGGACGGCGTCTCGGACTCGATCCACAAGATCAAGGAAGGTAGAGTTTCTGTTGATTCTCACTTTAACATAAACATAAACTCTTCACATGTTCATACGTGTTCAAACATGTTCATACGTGTTCATACATGTTCATACATGTTCAAACGTGTTCATAAGGACGGAGGATGTTGCTCATTGTTAAGATCTATGAGACAAACTGTGATTTGATTGATTTGATTTGAATTGATTTGACTGATTTGATTTGATTTGATTTGATTCGATTTGATTTGATTTGATTTGATTTGATTGATTTGATTTGATTTGATTGATTTGATTTGATTTGATTTGATTTGATTTGATTTAACTTGTTCCGTATCGTTATGTTTGAATTATTTCCGTGTTCAGGACTGAATCGCCACGTGTCCAGTTTGTGGACGTGTGTCTCTGGTCTGAACGACACCGTGGTCCATCACGGAGGAATCCTGGACGTGATTCAGAAGAATCAGGACGACGTCCACGGCCGGATGAAGAACCTGAACTCAAGCGTCAGCCACGTCCTCAGAGATCTGCAGAATTTCTCTGAGCAGGACGTGAGCGGTGAGCAGTTTGTTTTATTAGAACATTATTTATCATGTTTTCACTCCTGTTCATACGACTGCTGGTTTGTTAGTAAGACGGATTCAGATCTTTACTTTTCTCTTTTCACCCCAACTTCAAGTTTTTAATTCTGAAAATATTGTTATAATTATTATAAAGGTCAATCAAAACTCACAGTTGAAAGAGAAGAAAAATCCTGTTGAACATTTATGTCACATGAGCAGTGATGATACTTCCTGTCGTCAGAACATGGATCAATAACTGACATGTTCAAACCCACAGAACTTTATTTTGACGAGGCAGAGAAGCAGGAGTCAGAGTTTTCTTCACATTGTGAATAAAACAGTCAAATTAGATTTGAAAAATGATGAACGTCAGTGAAGCAGCTTCTACTTTTCTACTCATTGTGATTTCATATTATTTTATTTATCATTTCACAGGCCGGCCTGGACCCCAAGGACCCCCAGGTGAAAGAGGACTCAATGGGCTGCCGGGCCCCCGGGGGCCCCCCGGACCTCTGGGACCACAAGGACACACCGGAGCTCGAGGTTTTCCTGGTGAGACGGAGGTTTTTTATTCAGAGGAAAAAGATGATGTGAGAGGAAAAAATATTTTCAATATAAAAAGTTAATGTGTAATGAGCTTAAATCAAAAGTAGATTTTTACTATTTCAGTTCATATGAACATGTGTGTATAAAAACATGTATTTATATTTCTAACATGTAATCTGGTTCTTCCAGGTCCCAAAGGGGAAACAGGTAAGTGATGTTTCAACACGTGACAAATCATTATCATCATTCATTCTGCAGCGATGTGTTTATACATGTGTGTGTGTGTGTGTGTGTGTGTGTGTGTGTGTGTGTGTGTGTGTGTGTGTGTGTGTGTGTGTGTGTGTTCGCAGGTCTCTCCGGTGCTGATGCTCATGTCCCCAGACTGTCCTTCTCGGCCGCCCTCACCTTCCCGGTGGACAAAGCCGGGACCATCGTCTTCGATAAGATCTTTGTGAACGAAGGAGATTTCTACGACCCGAGAACAGGTAGAACGACGGGTTGATGGTTCAATCCCCAAATCCTGAGTGTGTCTCTGGCAGTGTGTCTGTTTATTGGAAACTAAATGTAAAGAGATTTGTGTAAAATAGTTTTATTAATGCAAACTTGACCAAAATAAACATATGAATATATAAATATAATAATAATAATTTGAACAGTGAATTGTTAAAACAGTGAAATAGTTTCTTGTTGAAAAGATTTGTTTCTATTGAAAAAAGCAGCTTTTTTCTTTTTCTTAATTGGAAAAGTGTCACAACCTTCTCGACCGTCGCCATGTTTGTTGTTGTCAGAAACTCTCGACCCGGTGCTGCCCCCTAGTGGATGTGTTCCTTAACAGTCATGCCAAAGTACCGGACTCATGAGTATGTGGACAGTGACGGTTTTTTTCTTTTCGTTCTGTGAAGTCAGAATAAATAAGTCTTTATTTCACAGAGCAGCTTCACAAAGTTCTTCTCTTGGTCTGTATCGCCACCTGCTGGCCGGCTGTGCTGGTTTGAGTGTTTGTAGTCGTTTTGTGTCTGGACGGAGATATTTAGTGAGACTTTGTTAGTTGACCCGGTGTCTCTCTGTGTAATGTCCCCTCCAGGTGTCTTCACCGCCCCAGTGGACGGACATTACTTCTTCAGCGCCGTCCTGACGGGTCATAAGAACGAGAAAATCGAGGCAGTTCTGTCAAAGTCTAATTATGGGATGGCCCGCGTGGACTCTGGAGGCTACCAGCCCGAAGGCCTGGAGAACAACCCCGTGGCCGAGGCTAAGATCACGCCAGGCTCCCTCGCCGTCTTCAACATCATCCTGCCGCTGCAGGCCCGGGACACCATCTGCATCGACCTGGTGATGGGGAAACTGGCGCACTCCGTGGAGCCGCTCACCATCTTCAACGGGATGCTGCTGTACGAGGACATGTGACCAGCTTGCCATGACGGCGCCGGAGAACCAGACCGACAGGAACAGGAAGTGTGACGTCAGAGGGTTCAACCCTGAACCTTAATGGCCCTGACCCTGACCCGGACTCTGACCCTGACCCTGACCCTGATTGACCCTAAATGACTCTGACCCTGACCCTGACCCTGAATGAATCTGACTCTGACCCTGAATGACCCTGACTTAGAGGTTATGACAGAATATTTTAAATGACGTTATTGTTTCTAGAGTCTTTACGTCTCTGTACATGTGGACGCCAGCAGCAGTTGAACTGAGCGACTGCTTTAGTCCAATCACCTGATGGGATGTGGTCACATGACCTCAGAGCAGCACTGTGAGGACACGACTGTAAACCAGGACTCACTGACGCCTGCTGCTACTTGAATCTTCTAAACACCAACTTCCTGTCGTAAAGAATAACAGAATTAACCGTTTGAAGCAATACTACCCCCCCCTACAGGCAGCATAGTTCACTACAGCCACAACATACAACTTTTTCTTTTCTGATTCTTCAAGTTTGAACAATAGTGCATCAAAACCTGCAGAATGTGACCAGAAGGTGGCGCCACAGGAGAGATCGTCTGCATCTAAAAACAAGATCTGGACATTTATTGATTATCTGATTGGTCGATATTTCGATCCCTGTGTGTGGTTGATGATCTGAGTCAGAGACACTGAGACGTTTGGACAGAGCGATGATCCTCAAGCTCCGCCCTCAGCAGGTCAAACGTTGCCGTGGCAACACGTGAGAGTTTAACTTTGTATTTGATGAAAAACCAAGAAAACGTTTTGCTTTATAAAAGCAGAAAATGTTTTCTTTTGAATTTTATAGGAAGTGAGTTCACATTGTGAATGTTTTTATATTGAGCTGCACCTTCTCTTGTTTTAATTGTGTTAATTTTTGTTTCTGAGTTTTTAAACCATTATAACAAAATGTCACTTTTAGCGTGTGTTAAAGAACAAAGGCCATAAAATACACCATATTTTCTTATTGTCAACAAATCACATTAAAGAGCAGCAGTGGAGGAGAAACGTCAGAAAACCACACTGTAAAAATACAAAGAGAAGTTTTTATTTTAAGTGTTATTTAAGTAAACATAAAAAATATTTATCATTTAAATGTTTTATATTTTTTAAATGTGTAAAATCGTATTATATTTTATAGCTGTGCGCAAATACACATACACACACATACACATACACACACACAAATATTAAACTCATATTTAGAATCTGACTGATAAGAACACCATCTATAAGATTAAATAAGATAAGATAAAATATGATAAGATACGATAAGTTAAAAATAGATAAGATAAGATAATCGGTCCTCTGGTTTTTGCAAACAGAAACGATGCGTTTGTTTATTTACATGAACAACGAGGAAATGAGTTTTGACCACAAGGGGTCAGTGTAGTCACATTCTAACATCAGGTGTGAAAAGAACTTTAGTTCAATATGTGAGTAAAAGTACTCAGTTACTGTTGTTACTCTAAATAAAATCTCATCAACAGACACATTATTAAAACTGTTAGTTTGCTGCTGAACATGTGATTTGTTGACAAAAATGAAAATATTCATTGTGAACGGAAAGAGTTTAAATCTGATGTTAAACAATCATCACTGAGACGTATGAAGGACCAACACACACACTCACATACACACACTCACACATACACACATACACACATACACACATACACAGACACACACGATGGTTTTTGCTCTAATGATCATTTCTCTAAGAACGACGTATGAATCATGTATTTCAACTAAACCTTCTGTTATTTAATGACTTGATCAGAAGCTGATGTGAGGATGTGTGATGGTTTCTTATCACTGACGTGTTTGTTTTCACTCTTCACTGAATAAACTGATGAACCAGATATTTATAACACGTATACTTTAACTATCATCTTCATCTAGTCCGAGAGGAGGAGTCACTTGTGTTGGAGTGAATTTTAAAGTTTATTCTCCGACAGGTTCCAGCTTCACTTCTCATGTTAAATCACACTTTTGTATCCAATAAATTTCACTGTCATTAAAACACGAGTGAAACCAAAGAGATCGTTTATCCAACTGTGTTGTTTTGTCTTGATTGACCCCCCCCCCCCCCCCCCACCATGCATCCGGTGCTTTATGGTCTGTTTGACTCTAATTGATCATAATTCACTAAATGAACATCAGCTGTTTGAAGAAGACTTGAAACTAGAGACTGAGACAGAAACTCCTGAATGTTTACTGACGTTAGAAAGTGAGAAGTAGAGTCACTTTCTATAGAAACTACCAGAGGAGTCGCCCCCTGCTGGTCATTAGAAAAAACACATCACTTCCGCATTGGCTTCACTTTCTGGACTTGGAGTCTACGAATATTTGTGTTTCTATTTTTTTTTTTTTAAATATTTTATTTTCAGTTTTATATGTAATGTTTACAAACAAACATATCAGTATACCAACAGTATAGAGACATAACAAAGGACAACAAAGGATAAAGTGCCCCCCTCCCCAAAAAAATAAAAATAAAAAAAAGATAATAAATAAATAAAAAAATAAAAAATTCAATGTCAATACAAACAACTACATTAAACATTGAGTATTTGGTGTAAGAGATGTACCAATATGGTCTAAATATATGTTTCTATTTTTTGACCTGAATCACAAACAGTGCTCGTCCTCGTGTACTGTCTCTTTAAATGTGACTGAGAAGGGGGGAGGAGCCTAACATGCGCGCTCCCGGTGCGCGCTCCACCCTGAAAACAACTTAAGTGCGTCAACTGTTGTTTGTTTCCTGTTGCGTGTGCGCGTGAGTCGGGACATGGTGAGTTAATCTTTTCTTCAAAGTGTCTGAGGGAGAAAGAGAAGAAACGATCCGTCAGAAGAAGAGAAAAGAAGAAGAAGAAGAAGTGAGAGAAGTTCTTCTGCATAAAGTTCACACTTTATCTCTTCTTCTCTTTTCTGCAGGAAACGAGTCAAACTTCACAAACTGAAGTTTATCATGAATCATCTCGTTGTGTTGAGTGAACTCATTCATCTGTTGTTGTTGTTGTTGTGTTGTTGTGTTAGTTTATTGTTCATGTGTTTTATTCCCTTCTTGTGTTTCTGCGCCTCAACACGTTCTGCTCCGTTACAGGATGTGAACACACAATCTCAAATATTACTCCGTTCACTTCATCAGAAATACTCAAAACTTTTATCCCCATCAATGATACTAATACTTCTAATACTACTACTAAAAACAATAATTATATCTATGTATCACTTGACAAAACAAAGTTACAAAGTCTTTCACAAATAACAAAAAACGAGTAAAAACACAAAGTAACAGTTTAAACATGAATATCACAATAATAAAAACTGGAATAAGGTCAAATGAGGAAATGTAGGAACTTTAAAATGAGGTTTTTAGTCTTTGATACAAACGTTTGGAGATAACGCTACTCGCCAAGAAACCAAAGAAGAAGAAGAAGTGTTGGACTGAGCTTATTTTAAAATAGTTTCTGTATAATTCTTGTAATGTGTAATGTAAAATTTAACATAGAATTTTTGATTGTTCTTAGTTGATAAAAACCTGTGAAAAATGTCCCTCCGAAAACCAGAAAAATTAAAAAATTGTATTTCATTGAGAAATATCTCCTGTTAATGTCATAATATTATATATTATCATAATATAACCAGTGATCACTTTATTAGGTACACCTGAACCAATTGAATCAAAACTAATCCGCAGTGAGAGAATTAGATGAAAATTCTGCTTCATGTTCATGTTGTACAGATCATAGAAATGTTTTAAATATAATATTTACTTTATTTAAGGAAACGCAAACTCACCAACTGGGTCTGAAGATCGTCAGAATCTGAAACAAGTGATAAAGAAAATTCGGTTTCATTCGATGAAAAACATTTAGGATAAAATCTTCGGTGCAGATAATCCAGGAAGGATGAACACAGTTTTCTCTGTTTAACATTTTTTATTGGTTTTATGAACACAGTTTTCTGACTAGTTTATTAAAAGCTCTTCACACAAACTAATAAAAATGACAGAATGTTGGAGAAGAGTTTGAGGACGACTCAGTAACGTTCTTCCTTCTCTTTGTCTTTGAAAGCAACAAATTCAATTTACAGTTCAGCTTCACGTCCGTCTTGTTCTCGCTCGTTTCTCCTGCTCCTGTCGAACAGTTTGAATCTGACCTGAGGTCCTGTGCGTTTGTTTTGTTCTCGCAGAGCGGCGATGAACCAGGACGCCTTCGAGGTCCCGGCGAGGACGGAGTACCGCTACCTGGTGCAGGAGGAGGACGAGGAGGAGCCGCAGTACGTCCGTCACAGACACTACATCAGCCCCTTCCTGGTTCTGTCCCGACGCTGCATCTTCTTCATCGTCCTCGGCGTGCTCGCCCTGCTCGCCCTCGCCACCTACCTGGCCTACGTGGCCCAGACGCTGCCGGCGTCCGTCGCTCAGGTGGCGACGCTCTGCGGAGAATTCAGAGGAAGACACGTGAGTTTATTATACACGGTTTAGAAAGTATGAAGTAAACATGCAACATTTCAACCAGCGTCTCGATCCTTCTTCTTCAGAACAATGGAGCCTACTCTTTTAAGGGAATGGCGTACGCCGCTCCTCCCGTTGGCGAGCTGCGTTGGGCGCCCCCGGCGGAGGCGACGTGCCGCAGCAGGCTGACGGACGCCGGACGCTTCCGCAGCATGTGTCCTCAGCTGCGTCCGATGTCCAGCTTGGGGACGGTGATGGGCCAGGAGGACTGTCTCTACGTCAACGTGTGGACGCCATCGCTGCAGCCGGACGCCAAGCTCCCCGTCATGGTGTGGATCCACGGAGGTCACCTGCACACGCTCAGTGGGGCGGAGCTCTGCTGCTCGCCCACGGAGACGCTCGCCGCCAACACGGGCGTGGTCTACGTCAGCTTCAACTACAGACTCAACGCCTTCGGCTTCCTGGCGCTGGAGATGCTGAGAGAAGGTTCTCCAACCAACACCTCAGGTCCGTCCAGGACACACACACGCACGCACGCACACACACACACACACACACACACACACACACACACACACACAGACAGGAAGTGGAGACATGTCGTCCATCTTTATCTAGAGTTTGTGTTTAACCGTTATAAATCATTTTCATGTTTATTGTTTAGAAAGTTAATGTGATGAGATCTCCTCCATGTTAATGAAGCAGTGGGGGGGGGTAGTTAATCTCTGTTTCATGATCCAAAGACGTTCTGAGCCTCACAGGACGTGATGACTCTGGACACTTGTGTCTTTTTTCATCTTCCATGACCCATTTCCTCGTCACTCAAAGAGTTAAATTTAGTCAAAAGAGTTAAATTTAGTTCTTAGTGAGATGTAGTTAAATGCGACGCCAGTAACAAGGTCACATGACGTCTGCTTCTCGTTACTAATCCGTCTCCACCCGTCCCTCTGTCCCTCCACCCGTCCTCCGTCCCTCCGTCTCCACCCGTCCCTCTGTCCCTCCGTCCCTCCGTCCCCGACAGGGAACTACGGCCTCATGGACCAGATCGCAGCTCTGAAGTGGATCCAGAAGAACATCCACTCGTTCGGGGGGGATCCAGAGAGAGTGACCATATTTGGACAGAGCTCAGGTACTAAAGAAAACAATTAAGTGTGTCACTGACGCACTATGAGTCTGAAGAGCCTTATTTTTAAGTTTATTTTTTATACTGCAAAACATCTTTAACCAAGGGTTAGAAATGGGAGTTTCAATAAGTGTTTCTTTAATTGATAATTAAAGTTCCAGTTTGTAAGATTTAGGTTAAAGGAATCTGTTGACAAAAAGAAATACGAAAAAATCATCTGAATGTACGAAGTGTTGTTTTCATTAGCCCAGAATGAGCTTTTTATATTTATATATATTTATATAAACACACAGAGAGTGGCTCCTCTTATACGGAGGTCACCATGTTGCACCTCCATGTTTCTAACGTCGCCCAAAAAGGACAAAGAAAAAAACTTTGAGTTCTTTTGATGCCTGAGCTGCAACATGCAACTTCACCACTAGATGTCACTAAATACTACACACGGAACCTTTCACTATAAGTCAATATTTTGAGTATTGATTAATATTTTAAATCAAAAATGTTTCAAAGGTTTTCAGACATAAGAATTAGCAGCTTTATTCTGTTTTAACTGACAAACAGTGAATCAGTTAAACAATCTTCATGTTAATCACTTTGTTAAACCCTGTGTGTGTCGTGGTGGACGTGGAACCTCAGTGTGGAGCCTGATGACCTCCCGGCTGGCGAAGGGTCTCTTCCAGGCGGCGGTGGACATGAGCGGTCCGTACGTCCGTGAGGTTCCACTGAAACAAGCCGAGTCCGACAACCTGGTTTTCCTGAAGAACACGAAGTGCGGAGACGTGAGCTGCGTCCGACGCCTGTCCGTCCTCCAGGTGCTGCAGGTAGCAAACCTTTCACATTCTCTCAGTTCTCTCAGGGACTGTTAGTCCAGGCAAAGTAACGTTTTACGACCGACTAATTGTAAAAGAATTTTTTTCAGCATAGATCATTTCTATGAGGTGTCCAGAACAACATACTAAAAGTCCTAAGAAATCCTAGTTGAGGAAATATGTTTAATTCTCATCAATGTGCCAATAAGGCAACAATACACCCCAAAAAGACTATTTTTTTCCTTTACTCCAATCAAAATAAAACTTTACACAATGAAAGTAACCATGAAATGTAACATTTTTTGTATTACAAGTTTCTTTTGAAATGAATTTGACAAGCACATGAGCTCCACACTTATTGAATATGTCCTAATTTGCATAGGCAAGCACCATTCAGAT